>NW_026557887.1:0-57726 GCF_026930045.1 Uloborus diversus | reverse complement strand
GTTAAGAGAGCAATGTCCAGTTAGTAACCCAACGGAATTTTTAATCTCTTTCCTACTCAGACCAAGCAGCTCCCAGGATCTAAAATAGAGAGGCCACTGGTTGAGGGCTTTGGCCGGTCTCTGAGAGTCAGACTGAAGCCATCGACCACACAATTTACTCAGAAGTAGGTTTTTGAGTCAGCCAATTCATTGCCCGCAATGGCACGGTAACCAGGGTCCAGTACAAGGAACCTTATTACTACTGGCTAGTCTTACCCATTGAGAAGGAATACTAATGGAGGGAGCCATAGCAACTGTCTCAGTGAAATAAGCTTGGGACCCAAAGTTTCCCAGGTCAGGTGACTTGTTTGGCTGGGAAGTTGTCGCGTTTTGGCACGCAATCGCTCTTTTGGCATTAAATATTTTTCAGACGACGAGACGGCGCTTAATATGAAGTCGGGGCTACAAATCAGAGCAACTCTGGCTCCAACTCCTTTACCGCATACTAATAAATAAATGTATAAATAACGGTTACAAATGCAGGCCTATCTCATTCAAACTCCTTCTCCCCACTTCTTTCCAGATTTTAAAATATAATGTAACTGCATTTTTCATGTACTTTGATGTTTATTCCCTGAAAAGACGGGCATGTACAAATAGTTTAAAGTGTTCTGTTATTGACTGAAAAATTATGGATTCGTATATATTGTAATCAATGTTTTGAAATGTGATTTCATACGCAGGCATACTAGTATTAAAATTGAAGCATAAAAATAGCAAATCTTTATTCTTGCGCATCTGCTGTTCACAGGAACTTGGCGAGAAGATACTCGCCAACAAAGCAAATGTACACAAAATGCTTAAGAGCCGTTATAAAATAATTACTAGTTAAGTAAATAGTGTTTTTATGGAACTAAAATTTTATTTGCACTTAAGATATATAGTGCTTTATAACTTTTATAGGTAAAATAAGTACAAAAATTTAAAAATTATAGCCAACTGTGGAATATGTACTCGTTGAATGCATATAAATGTTATTTTTTCTTTATTTAGAAGTAAAAAACATTCGTACACGCCAGGGAAAAGTTACTGGACCTCCTGGTGCGGTTTTTTCCTCACAGTTTACAATGCTAGAATACTGCACTATTACTATAAATCTAATTTTTCCCTTCTACAGTTAAAGGTTGTTATCATGCATGGCTTCAGCTAATGAAAACTTCTTCAGCGGTTACCGTCAACTCGAAATTGCTCCCCAGGTCACATGGTACTGTTGCTGTATCGGGATAGTAGGGTTGCACTCTCTCCATCTATTCCTTCTCAATGGTCTTACCAATGCCATTGTGGCACTCCCATACTGTCTTGGCTGAGAAGCAGTACCGATCGAGAGCTTTTTACACGGCTTGGCCATCAGAGAAGATTCTTATAACCTTGCCGGTTATGCTTCGCTCTAAGCAGTCAGTCGTTACACATGCCAAAATGGTTAAAGTTTCTGCGTGGTGAACAGCAGCCAGCTTCCCTTGCAGAAAGCACAGCTTTGAGTTGCTACCACTGCATTATGCACCAGAACCAGTTCCAGATGTTGTCTTAGAGCCATTCATAAACCAAATTTCTCTTGCTTTGCCGGTAATTTTATGAGCATCCTTCTATTGTTCTCTGGAAGGAAGCACAATGTCAAAACACGAAACTTAGCTCTGCTAACCTCAGTTCCGCAACAATGAAAAATCCGATCCAAAATGGCTGAACTAAAGCTGATGCGCCGACCTGTATTGTATAGCGGCTCTAGCTTGGAGTGGCTAGTAAAGCATTTCATAGGACTCGACCGATGCATCGGCCTGGCCGATGCATCGGCGCCGATGGTTCAACAATTTAGCCATCGGCATCGGCATCGACGGCCGATGCTAACTTGCAGGAAACATTTGCCCATCGGCCTTAAAACACATCGAAAAGCCGATGGAATCGGCCGATGTTTTTGCAAAAAAAAAAGGACCTTTGCTGTTTTACTTTTTAATACAAAGTAAAGGGAGTTATTGTCTTAATATATTAAAAAACTTTTGTGCGGACGTTTGTCACCATAAGGCTTTTAAACGGCTGGACCGATTTTGATCAAATTTTTTGTGTGTAATTAAGTTGTGGCAAGCATGGTTTCGAAGCGCGATGGATCGAATTGGAAACGTTTTTGTTAATTAATTAATTAATTTAAACATTGGATGGTTATATCTCCCAAATGATTAATATTTATTTTAATCTATTGTTGAGCGAGAATTGAAATAGATATTTAACCCATTGCCAAAGGACAATAAGAAAGCCAGCTCTGCTTTTTGTAATGAAATTTCCTACTGTGATAATGAGAGAAAGTGAAGCCTTCATTTCTTGAAAGCAACGATTTTAGGTCCAGTGATATATTTCAAAGTAAAGTACTGGAAGAAATCGGGTTTCTTTCACTAGGTTCACGCAAAACGCGTGTTTTTCGTCGTAGTCAAACCATGTGACTGGATCGGTGCTTTAGGTTTTCCTAACCAAATAATCGGAAAGTACCGTACATAACAACATTTGTTTCTCGGTTCAAATCCATCTGAGTTTGGCACCAACTTCAAGAACACTTTAAGGATTATCAACTAATCAGTGCATTATTAAAGGAAAAGATGGTGGAATTTAAAGACGAAACAAATTTTATTTTCGTCCAGCTAAATTACAACAGGGTAGTTCTGTAAACACAAGATCAGTGTGTTTTCGCTTATTCAGAAACTGTTTTTACATTTAACACTTATTAAAACTAGATCCATTGGATTGTTTTATTATTTTTCATATGGGGGACGTTGCAGCGGGATTTCCCGTTTTTTCTAGATGGGTAGTTATTTTTAATACTTAATATCTGAGGAATGTTTTCATTCTTTGAGTATTTTTGAAGGAACAAGCCATACAATCTATGAAAATCTTTCGAGTACGCGAGAAAAAATAGTTGATAAAACAACTGATCAGTGGGCACTAGATAAATCAAGTTGTAATAAATATACGTATTCTGACACCAAGCAGCTTAAAATATTTTCTATTTACTTATTTCTTTTTTGCAACAAAACGGTTCAAATACTTGATAGTTTACTGAAATTTTTCAACTTTTCAATTTACAAAGTTTGAACAGAACAAAGTCTGTTGGGTCCTCTAGTTAATTTATAAAATCCTAAGGATCTTCCAAAAATAAAATTGTTCTTCTTACAATGTTTAAACCAAATAACCCGGTTTAAACTTTTTTTTAAAAAAAACCTGGTTTAATCCAAAAAAAAAAAAATCTTTTTTTCAAAATAAATATTTGAATAAAATAATAAAACGGTTTTACCAACCCTGTGCTCAATTGGACACAAATCTGGTCCAAGGTAACATGTCGACACTCTGTAGAGCATGTTACATTACAACAGCGGTGTGAGAGCGAGCGTAGTCCTGTTGGAAAATCGCCCCTTGAGTGATGTTCATTAATGGCAATACTACAGGTTGCAATACCAGACTGACATACAAATTTGCAGTCAGTGTGCATGGAATAACCACGAGAGTGTTCCCAATGGCATAGGCCGCAGACAGTTTGGTTGCAGGCGTTCCCCTGGCCTCCTTCTGACCAACACATGCCGTCAATGGCACCAAGCGAGAATCTGCTTTCACCAGAATACAGATCTCCACTCAGTCTTCCAATGAGCTCTGGCTTGACGCCATTTTGGCATCGCAAACTGCAAAGTCTTGGCTTAAGTGGAAAACACCACACAGGGCATCTGACTCAGAGCTGTCCATGAAATTACTGACATTTCGTTGTCTCACTGTGGCACCAAATGCAGCTCGAATTTCTGCTACAGACGCAAGGCCGACCCTATTAGTTCTGAAGCACTAGGAGTTACTGACAATGATCCTCCCTCCCTGCCATTGAATAATAATAATACTATAAAATAATAATATATTAACAAAATAGAAATCATAGTAAAGTGGTTAAAATTAGTGAGTTTCAAATTGAATTCCAAACTGGGTTTTGAATATCCTAGCTCTGGTACACACTTTACATTATCTCTTTTATACCATTAAAGTAGTGTATCTTATGGCACTGAAACCGATTTTAATATTTTCAAAAGTCCCTTAACTGACGCAATTTGCCGCCACTAAAATTAAAATGAATTTCTAGTTGAATTCTGAACTATGCTTCGCATGTTCAAGCACTAGTGCACACCTCTAAATTGTTACCATTATTATTATTATTATTTTCATCATCGAAGCAGTGAATCTTATAGTGCTGAAACAGATATTTATGCTTTAAAAAAAAGTTTCAGCTTTGAAATTTGCCATCTCTAAAATCTGCCACTCTAGGCAGGTGCCTACCTTTAGGAGCCCGGCCTGCGTAGACGTAGTACGATGTGACCACCAAATATGGTGATCTTCCCTCTACGTAGACCACGTGGCAGCCTCGAAAACGTTCTTCTTGAGGCATTACCCTCCCTTGATCACAGCTTCCGAAAATCATGCACTGTGGACTCATTCCCACTAAGCCTTTATGCAATATCGTGGAGACAAAATCCACCAGCCTATTGCACAACGTCATTCAAACTAGCCTCCGTCTTCTTAAAAGCATTCTACGCTATATACAATGACATAGCCCAATACGTCGAATTTCATGGCATCGCAAATGAAAAAATAACGCTCACGAACTTTGCAGCACGCATTTAAGGCAACCCTCATTTGCAAGTTCTGAGTAGCGTTCCTAGTGCTTCACTTATGCAAGTAATTAATTGATGTCATCTTCCACAAGTAGAAACACGCTCACCAAATTTCGTTTATCTAGCACAAGTCTTTCTTGGTGTTGGTGTTTTTTTCCCACCAGTGTTATGTATTGTGCACTCATATGCGTAGATGTATAAAACAAACTTTAAAATAACATAAGTATTCTTAAAATTTTCAATTCATCAGGGAAAAACACTGCAAATTTTGCTAAAAGGAAAAAAAAAGATAAATTAAAAAAAATAATAATAAAATACATTGTTTACCCAATATGATGGTCTGGAAATTCCAATGATTTGTTTTGACTGGCTAATTTTTTCAAAAACCTTACGTATGTTTTCGTTAAGAAGGAAAAACGAATATGGGTATTCCCAAAAGTTACGTTTTTCTAAACCCTTCCCATAAGTTAAGAGTTTCTTTGAGGGGGGGGTGAAATTCAGACAAGGGGGAGGCAAGGGGTTACTAGAAGTGACAACATATTTTTTAATCAAGAATATGTTTATGAAAAATAGCGTGATATCTGATGAAGGGTGGGGGAGGGGTAAAGTGAAGTCTTACATTTTGTGACTAAGAGGGGGGAGGGGGGTTCAAAAATGATGAAAAATAATTGACATAATTTGCGGACAACCTCTTACAACAACTTTAAGGTGATGTAAATTTTGTTTGTTGAAAGAGAAATTCAAGCTCCATTAAATAACAAGTAACATAATCAGCTAAATAAATACATTGTGTTGTAAATAAACATTAAAAGCAAATTGAAATGCACAATTAGAAAGGGAGCGGGAGGATAATGAGTAGGATAGTTGAAGTGACTTTTCAATTTTTTGCATAAGAGAAAGTAAAAAAGTCAAGTGACAAACCTGACGAGAAACACATAAACACACAAGCAGCATTTCAAGAGACAAATTTATTAACCAATAATCACAAGCGTCAAGTCTTTCATGAAATTCATTTTTCAAATGTATTCCTTGGTTGTTATAAAAGGGCACAAAGTACTGAACATTACAGGCACTTACGAAGATAGTTTTATCTTTTCAAAATGAAGACATCACAACTCTTTATTATTAGTCAAGTGAAATACATTTAAGCAAAACATTTAAAAAGGAACACATACTTGGTAATCTTCGCTTTGCCTACTGCAGAGAAGATAATACAAGAAATGATGAACTAAAACAAAATACTACAAGATAGAGCTAAACTCATAAGCGGCAGGGACACTAAAAATGTGGGGGTCGAAAGAGGAGAGAGGGAGGGGGAGGTTAGATAGGCCGGGAGGGGGGAGAGGTCCCTAAAGGTGACTTTTTTTTAATCGAGAGATTGAATTTTAATGTCATTATTGATTACATGACTTTTTCTAAAAATCTCGGAACAAAGTTTCCAAAGTCGGGACGAATGGCAACAGTAAGCTCCCTCCTTCCAATTAAAAGTTAAAGTTAATTTTTTCAAACATAATAAAATGAGAAAATTTTAAAATATACAAATTGAATCAATTCTTCTTTTTTTAAACAAGTGAATCAATCCATTTGATCATTTCTCAATCGATTGTTAATTCTGAACTCAGAAAAGAGAAGGGACACGTCCCTAAACTTTTGAAACTGAAGTGGCAGTTACAGCCCCTCCACCTTACGCGAGCCGCCTAGACCTACACCATTACAGCATTGTTCAAAAATTTCAAACACTGATGCTCTTGCAACCAATTGAAGCCTATAGAATAAAAATATTTTTCATAAAAAAAAAAAAAAAAAAAGAATTTGAACCATTTCTTTGAACCATTTCAACACATAAGCAACGCATTTAATTTAGTTTCTAAAAATTGATCTTCAAGAAATGAAATAAATAAATCAACCAAAAATTATTTTCAAATTATTACTTGAGAACTATAGACAAGAAGATTAAATGTTATTCTTGTTGAAATTTCCATTCCACCTGGTAGAATCTATGGCAAGGTCTTTCAAGTGCAGGGGGGGGGGGAGGAATTGAGTGTTTTGTGTATTTTTCATACAGGTGAAAAATACATAAAACATATTGTTTTCTACGGGTTTGTATACTAGGGCATATGCTATGTAATTACCAGGGGAACTGGTGTAGCTTCAACTCCATTCACTACATCTATTAGGATTGAACCAATTTTTCCTTATTTAACCACTTCAAAACTATAATATCCAAACTTAAAATATGAACAAGACACACTAAATTATCGAGCAGGTTTTTTTAAAGGAAAATTAAAAGTGTTCAAGGCATTAAATGTTAGCACATTGGGGTGGTTCAAAAATACATTTAAAAAAAAGTTTCTCCTAGATAACAGGGCACCCCTCAATATTTATAGACTTGTGGATAGTAATATACTGGAAGAATTTTAGCTTCCTACTTCAACAGAAAGAGGGTGCTCCATCCCCTCCCCAAACTTCATAAGAATGGGGGGGGGGGGCGATAAATAATAAACTGAAAAAACAATGCCACATATTATAATATAAAGTATTAAAATGCATATACATTGCAATAAAATAATAATTCATAAAAACAGCTAGGAAAATTAAATGTTTCTAAATTTGCTGCATTTTCTATGCTGCGGCTAATGTTAAATGAAGGGGTCATTGAGCACCCTCTTAAAATGTGAGTAAGAAGCTAAAACTTTTACAGCATAATACTATTAGTAAGTCTAAAAAAACAGGGGGTGTCCTGGACTCTAGCCAAAAAAAAGTTATTTTTTGAACCACCCTATAGCACATGTTGGCAGTGGCAGATAAAGGTGTTGGGGAGGGGAAAGGGGGGCATCTACTTTAAAATTTGGCAGTTTAGATTATTATTTATTATGTTGTGTACAGTTCAAAACTAAATTCTGAAAAAAATGTACCTAAGCTCACAACATGAATAAAAGTTAAGGAATTTCGCTGTTTTTCAAGGTCTAGGGACTCCATAACTCAACCCCTTGAAAGTTTGCACCCTTCACCTGAATATTAGTCTCCCTACAAACAAAAGCAAGTCTGTATAGAATGCTCCATATTTTGGCAGGTGACTAACGGCATCATTTTCATCCAATGGAAATCCAGGCGCTTCGGACGCAATGATAAATGTCCATAAATTGAAAGTAAACATTTTGGTGACAAATCATCGCTTCGGTGACAATACCAAAAAGTCTGAAAAAAGTGTGTTTAAGTAGGAAAACAAGAAAATTAACATGTTGTGAATGAGATTATGTAGTCCTAAAATGCAAGATTATGTAGTCTTCAAATGAAAAAATAAGAGTTTTGAAGGGGTGAGTTGCGAAATGCAGGAATTCAAAGAACACTTTGAATTTGTTTCTTAAAATGAAGGAGTATTGGAGTGGTTTTGAAAGAGCGTACACACCCTGAATGACAAAAACAAAAGTGACTGCTACTTATTTTCTTTTAAGCATTGGGTTTTGGATGAGTGTGCACGCTCAAATGTGTATTAAAAGCTCAGAGCAAAGGTTTCTTCACAATACTCCCTATAATATGGTTTTTCATTTGCGCCTGTCAATAAATGTGTTATTAAATGTGAAACATCCCCATGGGGGTTTTTCTTATTAAAATCAAGTTTGTATTGCATAATATCAAAATTTAGCAGAAGCTCTTTGAAGCTCAGGAATTCACATAGGGTAGTTTTTGTTCTGCTATGGAGGGGGGGGGGGACAACCCTCGGTGAGTAGATTCCTCATAAAAATCCACTGGCCCAAATGTTCTTTGACGCACTGAATTTCCCGTTTTCGCAACGTCCACCTATGGGGGTAATATTTTAAAATTTTAAAAGAAAAAAATGATGATAATAATTAAATCAGGAAGGCTGAAACATGTTATGCACAAAAAGAGATCGCTCTTTTTCTAATGGAAGCTGATGCTTTATATGTACAACATACTTAATACTTAGAATAACATTCTCTAAAATTGCAAAATGAAGTTCCAAAAAATGAAAGAACTTGAATGTTTTTAACCACTTTATTCAATTTAGGCTAATGTAAATTAACTAACCCTACTATTCTATTGTTTAAAATACTATGCTTGTTTGAAATTCTATATAGTATTTACAAATTATTTGCAGTTACATTTGTACCTTCGCGACTAAATTTATAGAATAAAACATATCGTCGCCCCAGAGCAACAGTAAGATATCTTCGTGATTAGATGTCTTGCTGTTGCTCTGAGGCGACAATATAATGTTCAGTTGATAATAATCTCACACAAAGTGGTGTTCGCATAGGGTACACTCCATATACGCCGTATACTCTCAAACATTTTTAGACATGTAGCGTATACCTTCAAGCTTCAAAGATTTTCATAATATGACATATTATATATATGATCGCATACATATATTGAGCGTAATGGATTACTGGGAGTATACCCACAGAAAAATTTATGGAAACATCGCTGCTCACACAAATACAGTTTTTTTATAATAAGGAAACCTGGGTGGGGGTGGGGGGCAACATCTCAAAAAAAAAAAAAAAACATACGAAATAAATTGTTACCGGTGTTAGAGAAATGATTTTCAGTGAAAATGTCTTTTATGCACATTTATACAGGAGTGCCCCACTCACTCATACCAAAGAATAAGAGACCAAACACTCCTAAAATTTTTCAATAGAGCGCCATGTAGGGCTCGACCGATGGCATTTTTGGCCGATGGGCAGATGCCGATTGTTGGCCGATTGTTCAAAGATGGCCGATGGCCGATTGTTTTCCTCCAAATGGCCGATTGCCGATGGCCGATGCCGTTGGCCGATGGCAAAAAAAAATAAATAAATAAATAAAAAAATAAAACAGAAATAAATTGATAAGTGTTGAAAGGTAGTGTAAAGCAGAGATTCAGACAGCTGAACATAAACAAATACGTTTAATACGAAACATGGGGACACACATACAGCAAGACATAGCGAAAGTAGTGAAGCTCTGATAAACAGACTGCGGCTCTTTAAATAGAATAGAGGGCAGATTTTCAGCATCCAATGATGTTTCTTAAATAGCAATAAGCTTTCTCCAAAGTCCGATGGTGGATTAAAGAAGAGATTTTGCGAACTCCGTGGAAAGCTGTAAATGTCTCTTCCAATAGGATATAAGCACAGTTCTTTCTTTTAAACCAATGGAGAAAGCGATTACATTCAACACCCGCCCTTAATCGCTTATTACTAAACAACACAATGACATAAGTTCATGCAATTTAAATTTAGGAAGAGCCTTAGTAAACATATCAGCAATTTGTTTATCAGTAGAAACATATTCAATATATATATTTTCAACATTTAAAATATTTCTAATAAACTTTAACTTAACATCAATATGTTTCAATCTACCAGAACTATTTTTATTAGTTATACATTTGATTGCAGACTGATTATCTTCATATATGACAATGTTATTTACAGTAAGAAATTCACATGCAATATTTTTATAATACACTAGATCTAATAAAGACTTACCAACTGCGAGTACCTCAGCTTCAGTAGAAGAAACAGCTATTGAACTTTGTTTCTTCACGCTCCATAAAATTGGACACTTTTTATAAAAAATAACGTAACCTGAAACTGATTTGCGATCACGCGGATCTGATGCCCAATCTGAATCAAAATACATAGATAAATCAACATTAGAGTCACAACACTTACTATACACAATTTTATAATCCGATGTACCTTTTAAATAGCGTAGAATTCTTTTAAGTCCATTCCAAGCCGATTCTGTTGGATTCTCCAGCAATTGACTGAGACAGTTCACAGCGAACAGTATATCGGGTCGTGTTGTCATCGCAAGATACAATAAAGATCCAACTAGTTCACGGTAAGGTCCTTTGAAGATAGTTCCTTCCTCAAAGTCAGCTGGAGTTGACTTTGCTTCTAAAGGTGTTGCACTCGGCTTGCACTCACTCATGTTAAATCTCTTCAATAGTTTAAGAATATACTCCTTTTGATCTAGCACTAATTTAGTAGAAGTAAATTCCATACGAATTCCTAAAAACTCAGAAGCTGGTTCGAGTTTGGACATCTGAAATTCATTTTGAAGAAGTTTAATCACAATCATTATTTCTGAAACATCTGATCCAGCGATAAGAATATCATCAACATATAAACAAATTATTATTTTTCTTCCATTCACAATTCTGATGAAAATACACGGTTCCGAGTTTAACTGCTTAAAATTAATTTTTAACATAAATTGCGAAAATCTGAAGAACCATTGTCTAGGAGCTTGTTTTAATCCGTATAAACTTTTATTTAATTTGCATACTCTGCCAGATGAATCGTTGAATCCTTGCGGTTGTTCCATAAAAACAATTTCTTGCAACTCACCATTCAGAAAAGCTGTTTTCACATCCATCACATAAGCCTTTAAATCCTCTTGAAGAATCGAAACAAGAACTAATCGTAAACAAGGCATCCCAATGACTGGCGAATAAGTTTCTACGTATTCCTTCTGCTGGTCTCCTCTGGCGCAAAGTCTGGCTTTGAGAGTTCCATCTCTTTTCTTCCTAAACACCCACTTACACTTTATGTTGGTCGCGTTATCAGGGAGATCTACCAGTTCCCAAGTTTTGTTTATCTGGATGGAGCGCAATTCTTCCCCCATCGCGACTTTCCACTGGGCTTGTTGTTCTTCCGGTAGTTTTGAGATGTCATAAAAGGTCAACGTCTCTTCTGACGTGTACATTGCGTCATATCGTTCTGTCTTTTTACTTTTTCTTTCTGATCGTCGGGGTGCAGCTGCGGGCGTATTGGTTTCATTTTCTCCTATCTCTTTATTTACATTTCTGTCGTGATTTTCCTCGTATTTTTCTTCTCTTTTCGGGAGCTCGTCTGGTGAATTACTTCTATCTTGCACATATACTTTATTTTCATTGAAGCGAACATTACGTGACACAATAACTCTGTGCGTATCAGGATCCATTAATCGATATCCCATGCTAGAATATCCAATGAAGATCATTCGTTTAGATTTCGGATCTAATTTTTGTCTGCGAGTATCGGGAATTTTGGCATAAGCATCACAACCAAATAATTTTATTTGATTTAAATCCGGTTTCTGGGAATATTTTAGTTCAAAGGGTGACATTTCATTTATGCTTGAACTAGGGATTCTGTTATGAATATATGCTGCAACTTGAATAGCATATCCCCAACAGTTCTTAGGTAAATTTGCATCACATAAAAGTGCACGGGCTTTATCAAAAAGTGATCTGTTCATCCGCTCTGAAATTCCGTTCAATTCGTGAGTATAAGGGGGGCAGGGATCTATCGTAACTCCAAGTTTATTTGCTATCACTTTAAGTTCACCTGAAACATATTCCTGGGCATTATCACAACGAATTTTTCGAACGCTTTCATTCAATTTGAGAAACTTTTTGATTTCCACGGGAACATCACTTTTCTTTTTAAGAAGACGAACTTCACAAAAACGAGAATAATCATCAACTAATGTTAACCTATACCTTTCATCCGCTTGAGTTGGTGGGTTGACCGGACCGCATAGGTCAGAATGGATTGTCATCATGGGAGCTTTTTCTCTTCTTCGGTTTCCTATTCCTATAGGGTTCGCGGACTGCTTCGCTAACACACAGTTTTCACATACTTTGTCACTTGTTGGTAATCCTAGTTTGCTCAGAACATGGTTTCCTGAGTGTCCTAACCTGCGATGCCACAGTTCACCTCCATCTTTTTCTGCAACAAAAGAGTTTGAAATGAAGGGAACAAAATCACTTGCATATTGACCTTTTGAATTGACCCACAAAACGAAATTTGTACTTCCCTTTTCAATAACTGCTTCGTCATTTTTGAAGCTCACAGTGTATCCAGCTTTTTGTATCTGTTTCACTGAAATGAGGTTTCCATTTAGTTCTGGAATATATAACACATCTTTGAGTAGGATCTCCTGCGCACAGTCACCTAATACACCGCGAATAGTTCCTATTCCTTTTACTTCCAGTTTACTGGCTTTTGCAGCGCATGACACAGTTCCTGAGGATGGTTTTAACTCCTCAAACCATTCCCGATGTGCACACATATGAGCTGTAGATCCGCTATCTACTATAAATGACCGATGTTCTACTTCGCCAACAACGAAAGTCACTGCAACTGCTCCATCCTTTGATGAAGTATTCTTTCCCGTCTGGACTGTGCAATTCCTCTTAAAATGTCCTTTTCTTCCGCACTGGTAGCAAATTATGTTACTTCTACAAAATTTCGCAATGTGCCCTGTTTTGCGACACTTGTTACACACTACCCGATGATTTGTAGAAAAGGCTGCACCATTTGATGACTCTGTTTTCCACGATTTGGGCTCCGAGACTCGACGATCTCTCATCAGCGCTTCAGCATCCAGAAGACGACCGCAAACAAACTCTAAAGTCAAGTTCTCCGAAGGCTGATTTTCTATTGCAGATTTCGATGCGTCATACTCTGCTGGAAGATACATCAAAAGATAGACAATACTGTCCATGTCACTCACTTTCACGCCATACGATTTTAGTTGGGTAACGAGACTGTTCACTTCATCAATATGCTCCTGCATGGATGAGTCCTTTTTCATTTTCAAAGTCGAAAGTCTCTTTCTAACCAATATCTGACTGACCGCTCCTTCTCGAACATAGATCGATTTCAATTTTGCAATTACTTCAGCACAAGTCTTTTCTTCCGAAAGCGAAACTAAAACTTTATCACTAAGAAATGATAACATCAAGGCATAGGCCTTCTTACTCGCTAAAAGTTCATTAGCTTTCGAAGAATCCGCTTCACGTTCCAAAAACATCTCTAAATTCTTTGCTGCGAAAACCGCTTCCATTCTCCTGCACCACAGAGAGAAATTCCTTCCGTCAAAAGGCTCAACGGAATATTTTATCTCGTCCCCCATGTTACTCCGCTACTACAGTGATTTAGTAGCTGGGTGAAACTTAGAACTAACCACGCTCTGCTGTTGAAAGGTTGTGTAAAGCAGAGATTCAGACAGCTGAACATAAACAAATACGTTTAATACGAAACATGGGGACACACATACAGCAAGACATAGAGAAAGTAGTGAAGCTCTGATAAACAGACTGCGGCTCTTTAAATAGAATAGAGGGCAGATTTTCAGCATCCAATGATGTTTCTTAAATAGCAATAAGCTTTCTCCAAAGTCCGATGGTGGATTAAAGAAGAGATTTTGCGAACTCCGTGGAAAGCTGCAAATGTATCTTCCAATAGGATATAAGCACAGTTCTTTCTTTTAAACCAATGGAGAAAGCGATTACATTCAACAATAAGATTGTCAGGGATTTAAAGGATCATTGATTCATTTCACTTTACTTCCTTTCTACGAATAAGGAATTGTAATCATAAAAAAAATCAGATTTCGACCTAAATTTCTATTTTTCGATCACCCAATTTACACTTCACAAGTTTTTTCGGCACATCTGTACATATATATGTACCTAAGAACATATAATTAACCGAACTATCCATTTAGAACGCCTCCTCAGTTAATTATCGCAAATTCTCTTGTAATGTCTTCATGCGCGTAAATTTGTGCCACTCAAAAA
The DNA here is from genome assembly GCF_026930045.1 of Uloborus diversus. NCBI lineage: Eukaryota > Metazoa > Arthropoda > Arachnida > Araneae > Uloboridae > Uloborus > Uloborus diversus. The sequence goes on along the minus strand of NW_026557887.1, from coordinate 43,473 downwards.
CGTTATGAAATAGTAAGTTGAAAACTCATACGTACGTAGTATGATTTAAAAGTTCGAGGACAAGTTGTATAAAATCTTACCTGAATAGTTCCCTTTACCGAAGCACATCTATCTACAAAATAGTCACCTTAAACGACTATGCATTTCTGCCAACGTTCGTATAGCTTTTAGAAGCACTCCTGGAAGACATTTTTCGCAATGTATGGCCTCTTGCGCTGCTGCTTTAACTTCATCGTGGGGAAGAAGGCGACTTTTATATTGAGGATGCACGGTTCGATTGGTCAATATTCTGATATGACAAACAAATAACAAAACGTTTCGTTGGACTTAGCTCCGTGCGACTTTTACCTGTTCCCAGCAAAAAAAAAAAAAAAACATTTGCATGGACGCCGCTTTCTTCCGTCAGGAGAAGATAAAGCTGCATCATAAGAAGGTAGTGAAAAATGGCTTCCAGGAGTGTTTCCAAAAGTTATATGAACACTGGCAGAAGTATATAGTCCCTCAAGGTGACCTTTTGAAAGTGGATGTGCTTCGGTAATGTGAACTATTCTGGGTAAGATTTTATGCAGCTTGTTCACGAACTTTTGGATCGTACTACGTACAATCTGTATAGGGTATAGTTATGTTTCTCCTTTTTTGACTGCTGTATGATGAAAGAGAAAGAACAACAACCAAAAAACAAAAAAAGAAAGAAAGAAAAAGGAAGAAAAACAAAGAGACTGTTTAACAACCAATTGATTTGTTTTTTTTAATTGAACATATAACTAAGATTTCAGTAATATTGTAATACTGTATGGATTTAGGTACATTAAACATAGTTAAAAAACATTAACTTATGTTGTTTAATCATTCAAAAAAAATTAAGAATAAAACTGTAATTGTCAACAAATTTCGCAATTAAAGTGGAAAGATTGAGCGTAGACATTTTTTAGTCATCAAATAAAACAAAAAAGGTAACAGATAAATTACAACATTAAATCAAAATAGGAATATTTTTATACTTATTTTAAATGCACATAATATTGAACAATTTGATTGTTTAACCTTTTATGAAGCTTTACAAACAAGTTCAAATTAAATTTTTGAATTTAACAATAATTTTCTGAAATTACAAAAATTGCATAATAGAAAATCCTTGAAACTTTTCTATAAAAAAGGAAAATAACTTATTCATTGATTTTATATAAATACATAAAAATAGTTACTTACAACAGAAAAAAAATCGATCGCTATTAATGATGCAAAAGAGATGGCGCATTACGAAACGAGGGTGAGAAATACGCAAAATGACATTTCTTGACCAAAATAAAAAATCGCTAAATATTTAAGAAATGCTTGAAACGACGAGATAGGGTAAGGGAGGGGGTCACCCTCTGATTTTGGAGTAGCTCACACTTTGACCCCAACCTCGGCCTCATTTTTTTAGTACAGAACCGCTACCGCCAACGCCTCGGAAGAGTTTCTGAATCTACTTCAGTACTTACGAAAAACAAATTCAAAAGTCCCTTTGATTTCCGAATTATGTCACCATTCAAAACGTTTTTAATCAATTTCTTAAACTAATGCTCTAAATTCTTTCTAAACAATAGATAAAGTTTGAAAAAAAATCTCCATTTTTATGAATGGTGTTACTTTAAACAACTCAGACGTACAACTAGAGTTTAATTTCAGAAATTGAGGGAGTGGGAGGAGGGGCACGCAAGTGTTCTCGAAAATTCAAAAAATAGTTGTAAAAATAAAGTTCAAAATAATCATAAACATTGAGCAGAAAAACCCTTTCAAAACTTGCACCCGAGTTTGTTTTGACTTGCAGTGGCGGATTTAAAATATAGCAAGTGTAGCAATTGTGCGAGAGGGCCCATAACCATAGGGGCACCGTAGGAGTTACAAAAATGCTTATGATAAATATTTTAAAACTTCTGTGATACAGAAATAGGGTCCCAAAATGTATTTCGACAAGCCCCAAACTTGTAGCTCCGCCGTATTTCGACGGGCCCCAAACTTGTAGCTCCGCCGAAGCGATACAGAAGAGACTGCATTACTGTGATTCATATTACAAATATCGAAAAATTAAAAATTACCGTCGGTTCAACGGGAATCTCACAAAATGAGACGAAATCGGTTTCGCCATCTCATATTTGTTTCCATGGTCTCCAATTCGGCAATATATCAACAAGTGATCGTCAGTCTGAGACGCTATATTAGTTTTGCATTGAAATAAGTAATTAATAGCCACAAAAAATGAGTAAACAGCCTTTTCAGAACATCCGATTGAAAACAAAAAGGGACGTGCACAACTGGAACGTACGCACACCTCACATGCGAAAATTTATCCTCCCTTAGCTTACCATTTTTGAGTTATGACTTATGAGAGATACATACGTACATCCAGCGGTAATAAACAACGCAATAATTAACTTGTTTGGTACCTGAATGCAGTATTAAAAACTCTTTCAGAGGGAACTAAAATAGAAATTCATACTGAAATTTAAGTAAACAATTTTATATGAAAACAATAACTCCCTTTACTTTGTATTGAAAAGTAAAACAGCCAAGGTCCTTTTTTTTTTCAAAAACATCGGCCAATTCCATCGGCTTTTCGATGTTTTTTAAGGCCGATGGGCGATGTTTCCCGCAAGTTAGCATCGGCCGCCGAAGCCGATGGCTAAATTGTTGAACCTTCGGCGCCGATGCATCGGTCGAGTCCTAGCGCCATGCAACAGGAACCATATCCACCCCCTTCGCCGATGACACACCTGATTCAAGGAAAAGAAAATGTACAGAAAACATTGCAATGTATTAGAATATTGAGATATTTTACTGCTGTAATATGATGTTAAAATCTGCAACATCACTCAGCGCTAATCACAACCCTACGGTTTTTCTTCATTATGTACCCTCAAATGTGTTTTTAAACTTGAACTCTGAGAAAATGTCTCACTACAATACTCACAAGAATATGGTTTCTCATTAGTGTGAATCCTTAAATGTCTTTTTAAACTTGAACTCTGAGAAAATGTCTTACTACAGTACTCACAAGAATATGGTTTCTCATTAGTGTGAATCCTCAAATGTGTTTTTAAACTTGAACTCTGAGAAAATGTCTTACTACAATACTCACAAGAATATGGTTTCTCATTAGTGTGAATCCTCAAATGTGTTTTTAAACTTGAACTCTGAGAAAATGTCTTACTACAATACTCACAAGAATAGGGTTTCTCATTAGTGTGAATCCTCAAATGTGTTTTTAAACTTGAACTCTGAGAAAATGTCTTACTACAATACTCACAAGAATATGGTTTTTCATTAGTGTGTATCCTCAAATGTGTTTTCAAATGCATTGCGTGAGAAAATGTCTTATTACACTGATCACAAGAATATGGTTTTTCATTAGTGTGTATCCTCAAATGTGATTTCATATGCGAGAGATGAGAAAATGTCTTTTTACAAAACTCACAAGAATATGGCTTTTCATTAGTGTGTATCCTCAAATGGGTTTTGAAACTTGAGCTGTGAGAAAATGTCTTACTACACTCATCACAAGAATATGGTCTTTCATTAGTGTGTATCCTCAAATGTGTTTTCATAACTGAGACTTGAGAAAATGTTTTTTTACAAAACTCACAAGAATATGGTTTTTCATTAGTGTGTATCCTCAAATGTTTTTTTATGTTTGAGAGCTGACAAAAAGTCTTCTTACAATACTCACAAGAATATGGTTTTTGATTAGTGTGCATCCTCAAATGTGTTTTTAAACTTGAACTATTAGGAAATGCCTTTTTACAATACTCACAAGAATATGGTTTTTCATTAGTGTGCATCCTCAAATGTGTTTTTAAATTTGAACTATTAGAAAATGCCTTTTTACAATAATCACAAGAATATGGTTTTTCATTAGTATGTACCCTCAAATGTGATTTCATGTGCTAGACATGAGAAAATGTCTTTTTACAAAACTCACAAGAATATGGTTTTTCATTAGTGTGTATCCTCAAATGGGTTTTGAAACTTGAGCTGTGAGAAAATGTCTTACTACACTCATCACAAGAATATGGTCTTTCATTAGTGTGTATCCTCAAATGTGTTTTCATAACTGAGACTTGAGAAAATGTCTTTTTACAAAACTCACAAGAATATGGTTTTTCATTAGTGTGTATCCTCAAATGTTTTTTCATGTTTGAGACCTGACAAAAAGTCTTCTTACAATACTCACAAGAATATGGTTTTTCATTAGTGTGCATCCTCAAATGTATTTTCAAAGTAGAACTATCAGAAAATGTCTTTTTACAATACTCACAAGAATATGGTTTTTCATCATTGTGTATCCTTAAATGTGTTTTCAAATTTGAACTATCGCAAAAGTCATTGTACAACACTTGCAGGAATATGGTTTTTCGTTAGTTTGTATCCTCAAATGCGTTTTTAAACTTGAACTAACATGAAAGGTCTTTTTGCAATACTCACAAGAATATGATTTTTCATTTGCGTGGAAATGCTCAAATGTCTTTTCAAAGTTGAATTTACTGAAAATGTCTTTTTACAAAACTCACAAGAATATAATTTCATTGCGGTCACAGATTTTTATCAACAATCTAATGTGAAAACATCATTCGTCAAAACAACTTGTTTTCTGATGACTCTAAATTTATTCCCTTAGTGGTAAGTTTTCATTAAAACACATTAGTAAGCGTTTTGTATTCTGCACTTTAAGGGACCTTTTGTAAGGTGTTTATACACAGGCAATGTCCAACATATACTCTTGAAATCAAAATTTTAAAAAATTATTATTTTACAGTATAATGAAGTGCAATGATGAATGTCCTGTTTTAAAAGTATGTTCAGGCAACATACCAATGCCGAAAACCTTTCAACGTATGAAAATCACTTGCATCAACATTGATTCTCCCCACGTCTATGTTGTGATGTCCAGTTTAAAGAGCTGAAATGGGCACGAAGAAACACCTGCACACAAAAAGGAAAACATCTTAAAATATTTGATTGTAATCAACAATAGAAAAACAAATCTTAGTAAAATTGTTAGATACAATCATAATTACTCTTAATTTTGTTGAGTAACAGGGCAAATTTATGAGTTTAAGTCATTAAAAAAGTCGGAATAGATAATAAAATAATAATTTTCCACTTGGAATCTTTTTATTTTTCCACATTATATTAAGTGAGGTCCCCATCCCATAGTTTTACCATAGCCTGCATTCCAGCTGCATTAAATTCTTAGGGTTGCTGTCTCATCAAGAGTTGGACTTTATGTTGGACGCCGTTGTCCTCTGTTCAGGATGGCTCCAGTACTACAGCATCCATCGAAATACTTTGTTCCAAGTTCAATTGGGGAATTGTGTGACAAGGGAGGCAACTTTTGTCACCAACTCAAGCTGCTTAAGGTCACTGCCACCCTGCAGAGTCTCAGACACCTCCTGAGCCAGTGGACTTGACTAACACATTATTTATTGTTATGAAGTGCTCAAAAACATTTTAGAGTTGGCGTTACTCTGCCTCAATCAATTGAATGTTAATATTATTTCATCTTAATCCCTAGTGAATTAGCTACTCATTAGTGCATTTATGTAAAAGTGTGGTTAGCTCTAAGTTGCTGAAACCGTCACGAAAACAAAGCAAATACATGCGGGGCACTCTGTCACGAACAATTTGGGGGTCACAAGTACGGATAGAATGTACGAAGAAATGCATAGAGTAGACGCACGAGAAATATGGGCGTGGTTCAGTTTCCTATGTAAACTGTGACGCAGATGAGGATGATTAAAATGTTAGGTGGATAAGCCTGTATAACTAGGTTACTGAGTAACATTTTATGTGATAATATGATTGCAGTACAGATCATTATCGTTGACTATGTAATTACAAATGCAACATTTCATTCAAATAATGTAATTAACATAATTTTAATAGATCTCAATGGCTAAACTAGCTTTTTTCTTTAAAATTACATGTGATGAAGTACCCTGATAGGGGGCACTTTGTCACACTTGAAGTGCTTAGGGGAAAAAAATAGTAATCCATATTTAGACATTTACTAGAAACCCAATTATTTTAAGTACCTTCTACAAAGGTACGAACCATTTAGTTATATATTTGTTTCGGCTCAAATATTAACTAAAAACCTGGTTAAAAAAATTGCAGTGCCCTGCTCTACCCTATTTTATGCAACTAGAATTAAACAACTAGCAACTAGAATAAAAAAAATTGCAGTGCCCTGCTCTACCCTATTTTATGCAACTAGAATTAAACAACTAGCAACTAGAATAAAAAAAATTGCAGTGCCCTGCTCTACCCTATTTTATGCAACTAGAATTAAACAACTAGCAACTACAATAAAAAAAATTGCAGTGCCCTGCTCTACCCTATTTTATGCAACTAGAATTAAACAACTAGCAACTAAAATAAAAAAAATTGCAGTGCCCTGCTCTACCCTATTTTATGCAACTAGAATTAAACAACTGGCAACTAGAATAAAAAAAATTGCAGTGCCCTGCTCTACCCTATTTTATGCAACTAGAATTGGGATCTGATAAAATAATGGGATATGGGCATCAACGTCGTTGGAGATCGCGTGGAAAAATAAAATCTGTTCATGAAAGATTATTGCGGCAAACATTTTTAAAATAATGTTTCCTGACTTACCGAATGACTTTTCTTCACATATCTATTATGTAAGCAGTGGAAATGTTCAGGTTTAATGAACAAGTAGCAGTGACCGTCCGGGTTGTTTGGTTTAAACCATGGTTTAAACCAATTGGTTTTTTTTTTTTAAACCACGCGGTTTTTTTAAAAAATGTTTTTTTTTTTAAAAAGCGAAAAAAAAAATCCATTTTACAGGTTTGCATTGATTTCCCCACACATAATGAAAAATGTAAAATTCCATTTATGCTTAAGTTCCTAGCTAAGTTGCAGAGATAAATACTAAAATTGCAAAGTTGCTTCTTCAAAATGTATTACAAGCTTTAATCAAAAAAAATATACATATATTAATATATTTTTTATTTCATATATGTGCCATAAAGCAGATTTCAGTCAACTTCCAACATTATGCTTAATTTGCATGATTAGTTAAGATTTACTAAGGATTGAAAAAAGTTCCAAGGAAGATCCACCAAAGCCACTCCTCTACCTAAGTATGTAAGCCAAAAATTGCATAAAAGAACTTCAGCCTTTAAAAAGTTTTTCCCTACCAGTCGCGTAGCTAGACACGACTTTCGGGGGGGGGTTACTTCTTATATATATATATATATATATATATATATATATATATATATATATATATATATATATATATATATTATATATAAATATTATATATATATATAAATATATATATATATATATATATATATATATATATATATATATATATATATATATTATATATAAATATTATATATATTTATATATATATATGTATATATTATATATAAATATTATATATATTTATATATATATATGTATATATATATATATATATATATAAAATCGCTTGGAACTTTTTCCTTTTCTTTTTTTTTTCTTTCTCTTCTCTCTTCTTTTTCTCTTTTTTTTTTTTTGAGACTAACTTTTCGGGGGGGGGGGGGGTTGTCCCCAAACCCCCCCCCTTAGCTACGCCCCTGTTCCCTACAAACTTCTAAGCCCCACCCACTACCCTTATAACATAATATTATTCAATGTGTGTAGATTTTAAGGTGGTTCAAAATATTTAAGATGAAGAGCTTTGGGTTAGACTCGCCAGTTTGGGGCCAATGTATTAGAAAACGAGCTGATGTGTGCATCACATGACTTCCTTTTACTCCAATTTAATGTCATTTTCTCATTATTGGCACTTTTAATGTGTTTCAATACTTAACTCTCTAAATATCACCAACAGTGGCCAAATTGAAACCAGATTTTTAAAAAAAAATTAAATTAAAAAATCGCCAAATTTGTCGCAAAGTTGGCAACCAAAAGACTGGCGATATATCGCCAGGTGTCCACCAAATTATAACACCACTTGAGTTTACATCGAAATTAACAATGATTTCCCCCAAAAAAGGGGCAAAAGACCCAGTTTGGAGAATCCGAATGCAACCAAAAAGAGAAGTGCACAACTAGACCCCACTAGGAGTCTACGTACCAAATTTCAACTTTCTAGGACATTCCGTTCTTGAGTTATGCCGACATACATACACACATACATACAGACATCACGAGAAAACTTGTTGTAATTAACTCAGGGATCGTCAAAATGGATATTTCGGGTGTCTGTACATTCTTAGGCATATATCAACGTGCGGTCGGGTAGAAAAAAAACTCAACATTCATTCGGGGGAGAGTAAAATGGAAATTAAGGCCGATTTTTGAGTGAAAATTTTTTCACGAATACAATACTTCCTTTTTTGTAAAAGGAAGTAAAAATGGGACATCACTTGACAACATCCCAACAATACTTAGAGGTAGCTCAAAGCAGATAAAGTTTGCTTCATTGTCGAAGAGTGTGCAAAGGACAAAGGACCAAACGAATCGAAGATTATTGCCATTTTTTTCAACAGGAATGAATGGTGATACAGTATGAGACCCCGATTTTGGAATCATGATGTTAATTGTTTTCGAAGGCAACTTTTGCTGTGAATGTACAGCAATCTTTTAACACCCAATTCTGGTTTTGGATAATTCTGTTCTTTCTTCTTACAAATGTGCAATACATAGTCCATTGAACAATGGTCCCGATCTGTTTTTAGTAAAAATATGATTTAACTGCAAGACAATAAAAACAACAACATCCGCTGGCTATACGCTCCTGCAAACTATCTCAGACTTTTGTTTTAGCATAAAGATGTTTACTTTCATTGAGATTGATCAAAAAATAAAAGAAATTCCAGGGCAACGTTAGCGAAATCAGAAAAATGTGAAATATCGCACGACAGTCAAATTTTCACTATTTTATAAGTTAGAATCCAAAATCCGGAAAAATGCCAAAATCCAGAAAGGACACGGTCCCAAGCTTTCTGGATTTGGGGGCTCATACTGTACATATTTAACAGTATCCATTAAAGACATTAATATATTCAGTGAATGTAAAAACCTTTTTTGTAAGCTGTTGCAGTTAATGCAGCTCTGAGGACTGGTGCTTAGTTGACAATACGTCTGCAATGTTTTCGACCCAACAAGTGTGAACACTGACAAAAAACAAGAACATCTGTGTTTTACTCGGGGTTCGAAAATATCATAATATTTTCAAAAATATCGAAAATACTCCACACTTTAATATATACTAGTGTTCGCCCAGTGGTCGAAATTCAACTATATTCATAAATGAATATTTGAGAAAACTCGTATGACTTTAAATATTTCCAACATTTTTATTTCTACTTTTACTCATGTTTACTGCATATCTGAAAACATACAATATTTATACGGACAAACAATACCACAGTAATAATTTATTCCAATTTTGCTTTTTATCTGTTAATCTTAAAGGGATATTTCGGTAATAGGGTCGTTTCCAAAAATTTAAAGCATTTTTTACTGAAAGAGGGTGCCTCAAAACAAAGCTTTTAACCATTTTTTAAATAATTTGAAAAAATTTAATATTTTTTAACAACTATTTTAATTGTTGCACAGATTGAAATTAATTTTTGGCATTAAAAGCGATAAAATGCCACTCGTTGATGCCATTAGCGCACAGCGCAAATTATCATCACACTAAAACGCGGTTGAGAGCGAACCATAAATATTTAGGGTGGCAATGGAGTCGCGCGCCAAAGTACATCACTTATAACGTCATAAAGACCACACCTTATTTCCGAAATCGGACATTCAAAAAAGTTTTTTAAAAAAACTGTGGAGAAAATAAAAGTTTTTTCTGGACCAATTTTTTTTTCTTATTCTTTGAAAGAAACAAAGCCATTGAGAAATTGGTGTGGTCGACAAATCGCCGGCTTGAATAATTTTATTTTGGATATCATGTTGCTTTATGCTAACCGTAGGCAAATAAATATTTCCCTACGCTTTGTTTACGTATGCAAAGGGAAAAACATTTTTCGAGCTGGCATTGGAAACAAAAAAAAATGACGTCAATGGATAAAAATCACCAATTAACCAATTTTCGAAATCTTCCCGTATGAAATGAAACATCAAAACTCAATTTATACGTAAAACTTCTGTGTGAACAATGTTACTTATAAAACGTCTACCATTATTGAGTAAGTTGCTTCTTCATCATTACAAATATAAATTTCCAAGCATCAAATGAACGAACTCTACTCGTGTCAACATATAACTGTCCATTCAAAAACACTGGGCGTCGTAATAATAGTAGTATTTTTTAAAAAGGTCGACTGTGAAATCGTCAAAATGGATATTTTGCATGTCTATACGTTCTTAGGCATTTATCCACATGTGGTTGAGTAGAAAAAAAAACTCATTCATTCGGAGGTGAGCAAAATGGAAATTAAGGTCGATTTTTGAGTGAAAATTTTTTCGAGAATACAATACTTCCTTTTTTTGTAAAAGGAAGTAAAATATCCTAGTAGCTTTTTTATAATTTTTAAGTATCATTACTTTTTTTTCAGTCTTTTGCATTTCAAAATAGTCCACAAGGCATATTCCAACTAAAACTTGACAGTGGCGTAGCTAGACCCGACTTTCGGGGGGGGGTTACTTCTTTTATATATATATATATATATATATATATATATATATATATATAATATATATATAATATATATAATATATATATATATATATAATATATATATATATATATATATATATATATATATATATATAATATATATATATATATATATATATATATATATATATAATCGCTTGGAATTTTTTCCTTTTCTTCTTTTTTTTTCTTTCTCTTCTCTCTTTTTTTTTTTTGAGACTAACGTTTCGGGGGGGGGGGTTTGTCCCCAAAACCCCCCCCCCTTAGCTACGCCCCTGAAACTTGATATACTACCTAATTTGCTTGATTACTTAAGATTTATTGAGAAAGATTATGTACCATTGAAGCGATGCATAGTGTAAAAGTATCTTAACTAACAATAGAATATTTAAATGACAAGAGAGAAGAAATAACTAAAGTAGTCCAAGAACACTTAGAATAGGCATAAAACTGTGCTTATGCCTGCACACTTTTTGCATCCCCGATAGACGATGCAGTCAGACCAAGAAAAGAAAATGTATAAGATTATAAAAACAGGGAACGTTCACGTGCTCTTAAAATTTAATGCCAGATTTTCACCTTTCAGAGAACTTTCTTTTATCCCAAAATATAATAAAAGAAATTTTTGTATGAATAGTGGAAGAATCAATGAACATTCATTTTATGAGTCTTCATTATTAAAATAAAATTATGGAAGCAGAAAATATCCATGTAACTTTGTGCTCTTATAATAGAAAAAAATAAAAATAAATAATAATAATAATGCCAGATTTTCACCCCTATCAAGAACTTTTTTAATCCCAATATGATAAAAGATGTCTCATTTATAAATGGTGGAAGAATCAATAAACATTAATTTTTATGAAAGTTTTCATTATTAAAATATGTTTAAACAGTGTTTTCATTTAAGTTTGTACTGAGGCTTTTAATTAAAATGATTTTCTTTTCTTTGATTTAAAAAAATGTATTCCTAAATGCAGTAAACCAGGAGAAATAATACCTACAATGGAAAACATAATGATTTTCTAAAAACCTACTTGTCCTGTTTCTATAATTGTTGTCACTGATACATTAGGGAAAAAGTTACATGATTTGTAGCTTTTTTTTTTTTAATCTTTAAACAAAATATACGTTGATGTTTTGATTTTTAAAGTTGTAAAATGTACATCAGACTTTATGATTAATTTGTAGATACTGCAAAATACTTTCCATGTTTAAGAATGGGCGATTTTAACTTCACTTTTATTTTTTTATTTATAGTAGATAGCTATGATTATGAAGAAACTAATTTTCAAGAATTTATGCCTGGTTATTTGTTATTAATAATATCTGAGTAAATCATTTCTTTTATTATTTATACCAAGACCCATTTACGTATTGTATTTTTTATAATAGTTAAAGATTTTCAAACAATATTCTCTTATAGAAATCACTAAAAATGAGGAAACGAAATTAAAAGATTTTACTCTTAACTGTTTAAGTAATTAATTACAAAGAAAATTGGTACAAATATGAATATTAAACATTAAATTAACAATTAATTCATAAAATCTTCATGATTTTCTTAAAATAAAATTGTTTTCATACAAATAGTAATAAAAACCAAATAAACCCGGTGTAAACAAAAAACAAAAAAAAAACCTGGTTTAAACCAAAAATCTTTTTTTTTTTTCAAAAAAAAAAAAAAACCGGTTTTTGAACCAAGACTGCCCGCTAGTCAAAGTTCAATCGTCTTCATTTATGGAGACTGGGGGATGCTAAATATGCTCATGGTCACTTGAAGCTGTCTTCAGGGTCCTATCCAACTGGTTAAGCCACAAAATAGTGGTTGTGACGGGTGACCTTGGAGTGAATAGTAGCCCTTCTTTGAACCCTTTACAACACAGAAATATCTTTCCTGAGATCAAAATTGGACAGCATTACTACAAATGAGGTCTTATTAAACTCCTCTTCACACAGAGGTCAGCTATGTTAAGTCTAAGGAGTTTCACCAGGACCATCAAAATGCGTTCAGAATATCGGGGTGTTCACATTAGGGATTGTTAGGATACAGGAGTCCACTGTATAATTATGTGATATAGCGTCACAGGTGACAAGAGGAGGGGAGGTGTTAAGGTGAAGGAATCTGTAGTGATAAAATAAAAGCTTTTTTTTTTTGCGTTTTTGTGATCTGTTGTATTATCCGTACCGTACCTTTATTGTACATACAAGATTGTGAAGAAAAAAAAAAGAGACAAATTTCAGCAGGCACACACATAAAAATTTGGCCCTTTTCTTTCCTGAAAAGAAAAGATACTCACAGTCACTTTCCCATTGGCACCGCAATAGCAATATAGTTGAGAAAAGTTCCGTGGATTACTGTTCTGATGTTTTCTGCCAATATTCGAAGGATTAACTTTAACACACTGACCAACGGAAGTTTTGCATTGAATGCCAAAGATGGTCCGGCACTTGAAGGAATAATAAAAACGAATAAAAGCGACTTAAAAAGTTAACAACAAAGCGAAATAGGCAACTTTAATGAGATTAAAAACTCAGCAGCAATGACAACGTGACTCGGGGATAGCGCGTCAACAATCGCAATCGGTCACAGTTAATTCATTTCAATAGCAGGCGCCCGCCTCCTTGCTTGCAATGAAATACGACAAGCATCAGTTCCTCCTCTTCAATCCACATCAAAATGATCGTGCTGGAATAGTGTTGGGAGCAACAAACTTCTTGCTCTTATTAGCGCCCTGAATTTATTGGCGAGTGTTAACATGCGAAAGGTTGCGCATTTTAATATTTACGCTTCTTGAAATCTTTTAAAGATTACTTGCAAGGGGCCATTCATTAATAACGTAAGGGTCGAGAAGGGGAGGGGAATTAGAAAAATCTCTACATACCCTTACTTTAGGGGGGGAGAGCACACCCATTCATACGTAACAGTTTCCACGTCGATATTTTATATTAGAAATCGGACGGTCAAGTGGTTTGCAGGGATCATATTTCATTTGCGTTTGGTAGAGAAAAAACGTATTAAGATCAACAGTTTTTTACTTGTTTTATAACGAATGAATAGTGTAAAATATAATATTATTGCACTATATATGGTATGTTTCATTTATAATTAATATCGCATCATATAATATTTTTGAAAAGTAAAAAATTTGAAAAAAAAAAAAAAAAAGAACCGACTTCAAAATTGCTATAAAAAGTGAAAAATAATTTTATTCTTTAATATGTTTTTGGGAAGAATTTCATAATTAAAAAAAAAAGCTTCATTGTGAAAAAGCAAGCAGCATGTGAGAGAACTAAGGAATATTTCTTTAATAGCGCGGGCTAGCCTGTTTCTGAGGACTTCAGACCATTTAGTACTTCAAGTTGGTGGTGTCGGTATCCATTACTGAACAAATAGTTCCAAACAAGTGCCTTGTGCGTTTCATCTACTTTGTTATGAAGGTAGTGAGGTATGCCCCACTAACTTTGCACAGCTTTAAGAGGAAGAAATTCTGCTTCACATGCCTTGAAAAGTGTTCAGTTTCTGAAAAAAAAGTAGGTTTATTTTCTTTACTAATAATAAAGCTCAAAGTTTGTCTGGATCTCTGTGACGTGCACAGCGCCTAAACCATTTAGGCGATCATCATGAAATTTGGTACAAAGTTAGTTTGTAGCATGGGGGTGTGTACCTTGAAGTGATTTTCCGAAAATTCTATTTTGTTCTTTTCCTATTCCAATTTTAAGAACATTTTACCGAGCAAATTACCATAACGTGGACTAGCAAATTACCATAACGTAGGCGAGCAAATTACCATGAAATTCATCATCCATGATTTGTAAACATACAGGCGAATCAAATGACTTTAATTTTCTACTACGGGCAAAGCCGTGCAGGTACCGCTAGTTTCTAATAAAACAGTTCCCACCTAAACATATGGGTCAACAACCAAGACCATTTGATCACCTATATTTTGCCTAGTTTTGTTCTTCCCTTCGGTACTATTTTTAAGGTGCGTCATGCGTCTTATAATGCACTTTTTTAAAAAATTTTGAATTTCTTATGGGGCACTCCTTTAACTGCTTCTTTTTGATGAAAAAACACACACATAAAAAATTCATAGAATTTAAACAAAATTTAGAGGTTGCTACCAGCGATTAAAATTGCGTTCATTGTGAAAAAAAAAGAGTAAAAATAAGCTCCCAATTTTATATTGCAATATTTGAAATCAGCATGAAATTGAGTTTGTTAGGGAAAACCAAATACTTATTTCCTATATATACAAAAAAATAATAAGCATTTCATGGTTGCTACGTTATAAAGCTGTCAAACAAAAAGCATGCAAAAGTTCGATTACGCCATTCATATGTTTACAATTTCATTCTGTACATCCACCAATATTGTAATTTTTCTCCCTTAGTTACTTAGTATGTGAGACATACAAACCTTTTTCTGATTGCTACTCATCATCCAAACTATTTGATGATATTTTTTCTAAAACTTGATGAAAAGATTCTTATGGAGAAATACCGGAATGATAGCAATAAAATCCTCTAATTGTTTCCTTTGGTTTTAGTTCTACAATATTTGCTGTATAGTGTTTCATTGGAAGAGTTATTCTTTTAGTTTTTGTTAAGAAAGAGGCCAATTTGGAGAGTGTCTCTTCAGAAATGTAGTCTTCAAAGCAAATAAAAGCAACATCCTCTTCTGACAAGTAGATGTCAAATAAAATTACTTGAAACAACAATTGAAATTTTGGCATTTTCCTTCTTGACAGTGAAAATGCTTTTCAACAACATAAGACCAAATCTAGATAACTTTAATGCAAAAAATTGTTCTTCAGGATCAGTCGAAGTACATTCAGTTGCAACAGAGGCTAAAACAACTACACTTTCACGAAAGTTGATACAGATTCTTCATGATTTTCTTTCTTTCAAAGTTTCTTCATTTTGCACAAGTTCTCTTGCCTTTTTAAATAGATATTTATTAGTTACCAATTTTGCCTTGTCATCTCAGTTTTCATTCAGTCAGAAATAATTTCTCGCCTGGAAGTGAAATCTTGCGTAAAGTATCATCAGCAAGAGCAATGTCAAGCAAATAATCTAATGATAGATTCCAATAATTTTGTTTTTGACTACCGAAATAGGATGCTTTTACTTTACTTTCTGAGTTGTTAGCTAACAACTTGTGTTTCTTTGAGTTGTTAACTAACAGTTAGTTAAGAGGTTGAGAGTTGATTTTAGGTATAGTTAATTAACATGATTTAATAAAGTATAAAATAATTACAAAGTCAATAACAATCTAATTTATCGCTAATTAAAATGAATGACAAAAATGTTACATAAATAAATATTATAATAATCAATGCAAAAAAAAGTAAGATTTCACAAATTTTACAGCAATGTTAGCAACCTTTAAATATTATTCAATTTTTATTTTTAAGATATGTGATTTTTTTTTAATCCAAAGGAACAAAATGAGAGGGTGCCTCATGAAAAAATAACACCTTTAAAAATAAGACACACCCTACATGCACAACCCCTTTAACCCATTTTCAGCGGGTAGGCCATGTTTAGACCACTTCCTCTATATATAACATGCACGCATCAGAACAAATAAATACACAATCAGCATTTCGAGAGACATATTTATTAATCAATAAGTACAGATGTAAAGTCTGGAATAAACTCTTAGTTCAGAAACCACAAACAACGACTTTTACAGAATCGTTAAAATTAGTGAATATGGTAGGCACAATTTTTTTTCAATGGCAAAAATCTTATAAAAATAAATACAAAGTTCTTCATTATAAGCATTACAGGTCCGAATGATTTCCGCACAGATTTACGATTTGAAGCAGAACGATAAAAACCAATAGAATTTCATCTCAAGAAAACAAAATTTGATTTACTCATTTATACGCCTGCTCAGAAGCAAAAAGAAAAAAATGCAGACAGTTGTTTTGCAGAATTCTGCGAACGGAATTTCGCTAATTAGAGGAAAATTTGTGCGTTAATGATCGGGGTGTCTTAATACATCAGGATTTCAAGTTTAGTCAACAGTGCAGCATTGCAAGTAACAAAGCCAACAGAATGCATGGGTTTATCGACAGATCTATTTCAAACAAATCTAAGAAGGTTCTTCTGTGTTCATATAGGAGTTTAGTAAGACCGCATTTTCGGAGTTGTTGTTACATCTGGCTTTATTCAGAAAGATATTAATACATTTAAAAGGCAGCCAAAAAAAGGAAAAGTAATTACAATAAACAATTGAACATGCAACAAAAGTAGCAACAAAAATAAATCTGTAAATTAGAGGATTTCACAGTTGCAGCAGAAATAAAGAGAAAGTCATTTCAGGGAGTCCATGACAGATCGCGCAGACCAAAAAAGCTTTCCGAGTCATTTTAGTTTTTGATCGGTTGGGTCAAGTTTTGAGCAGGAGAGGAGATGAGCAGCATTCGTGTTGCCAGAACCGCAAATTAGACAATTACTGGATGTTAAGATACCTGTCTCGTGGAGGTGCTCAGTCAGGCAATCACGGCCTGTAGAGAGCTTGAAAAGGGTCACAGCTTCCGCTCAAGGTTTATTAAAATTTTGGAATTTGCTGTTGAGTTTTCATGGCCTTATCCGAGAAAAGGTGTTTCTGTATTGGAAAGGGTTCAAGGAAGGGTGACTAGACTAGTAAAAGGGGAGTTGCATTTTTAGATTACGATACCAGACTTAAAAGGCTTAATATGTATAGCCTGGTGCAAAGGAGAGTCAGAGGGGACACGATTCAGTTGTTTTAATTTATCAAAATGAAAGACGAAAATGGATTGAATTTTTGGGCAGAAAGGGGGACGAGGGGTCATTGTTTTAAGCTATTCAAATTTTAGGCTAACCTGGAAATGAGTTAAAATTACTACTTTAGTAGGATCGTGGGATATTGGAACTGCTTACCGGAAGTACCGGAAGAGGTGGTAATGAGTAAGGATAGCTTTAATAGGATCATTGATCTTCATGGGGGACTGATAAATTGCCTAGGACCAGCATAGCTGGACCCGGAGCCTGTTGCTGGTCACCACATTTTTTATCTGATTTTCCCATCAAATGACGTGTATGTGATTGGATGCTAAAATGAGGATCCTTTATCAGCTTTTACCATATCTTTTTCCACATACTGATATAATTTTTAGCTGTATTTTAAAAGTATTGTAAGTACATAATGCGAAGCAAATTGAGTAAGAGAATATGAATATACAGTAAAACCTGAATAAAGAGTTCACTGGTTAAGGGGCCACTCCGTTTAAGTCGTCCTTTGTCTTCTGTCCCGACAAGGTCTTATTCACAATCATGGGCGCCCCATATGCAAAATTGTAAGGGTGGGGGGGGATGCTCAGAAATTTTAACCATGATTTAGCAGGATATTTTCCCCATGGGGGCAGATTTCAGGACAGATCAAAGTCATTAAAATTTCAAATTTTTAATTATTTATTCATTAATGGCTGGAGAAGAAATATTTTTATATTTTTGCAGAGAAAAAAGTACTAAAAGCTAGGAAGTTCTAATTTCCAAGGGGGGGGGGGGCTCGAACCCCCTTGCCTTTGTTCACAGTAATGTAACATGATCCTCCTTTACTGGTCAACAAATTTAATTCTACACCGGTTAACTAGTCACCCAAAAATTGTTTTCAAAAACTCCTTTTCCTCATCGGATCTTAGAAAACAGAGTCAGACTTAGTTGAAAGGCTGTTTGATAGAAACTTTGACTTGAAACCTCAATCCTTGGTTCTGGTCATTCAAAGCATACTTCTTGCTGTGATTGTGCCGAGTGCCGAGAATATGAATCAAATTTCATCCATCAAGACAGACCAAACCTAACACCTGAAGAAAGTTATTATTTAACATCCGTCCACAAGAGGTAGAACAAACAGAATTTAAAGCTTGATCTATGTTAGAAGCGATAGTTATTTCCTGTAAGCAACAACTTCATCAGTCAACATTGATAGATTCTTTTAATGTACCATAAGCACAATAAAATAAATTATTATTATTAAGTAATGTTTAAGTTAGAGAAAATAAAACAAAGTAACTATGATTAGTATTTTCCCCCTTTTTTACAATTTCCACTAATTACATACATTCTTACATCTTTACTAATAATAAAGCTGAAAGTCTCTCTGCCCGGAGGATGTCTGGATCTCTGTGACGCACATAACGCCTAGACCGTTTGACCGATTTTCATGAAATTTGGCACAAAGTTAGTTTGTAGCATGGGGGTGTGCACCTCGAAGCGATTTTTCGAAAAATCGATGTGGTTCTTTTTCTATTCCAATTTTAAGAACAAAAATATTATAAGATGGACGAGTAAATTACGAAATTCTAATAACGTGGAACCGTAACATGGGTACAAGCAAATTGGCGAAAAAATTCACCATACATTATTTGTTAATATACAGGCGAACCAAAAGACCTTTTAATCTTTCTATTACGGGCAAAGCCGTGCGGGTACCACTAGTATCTTATATATCTTTATAGACATTGATTACATAAGCTACAGTTTTTCTCACAGATTTCTACTGCTATTTATGAAAATACTTCTAAGGCTATTCTTTTTCTTCCTTAATTTCCCACTCCACATAAGTAGTCACTCCGCGTAAGTGGTCAAGAATTTTAGGTCGCTTGAGGGTCGACTTAACAAGGTTTTACTGTAATTTAAAATATAAAGGTGATACATTTAACTTACCCATTTGAGAGGCTACCCTGGGACAATATACATATGCCACAGTGTTTTAAAAGTTGATTTTTTTCAATTGCAAAGGATGCTATGATGGATTATTACTTGGAAAAATACAGTACAAATCTGCTTTTGATATTGTAATGCTTTTTTAATTCACAAAAATTTTAGGCTTCTTACCAAAAAAAAAAAAAATTCCCAGTTAAGAAATAGTGTACAGAATTTTTCAGGAATCTGATGACCGTTGCAGTGTTGTCCTGCTGCAAAAAAGTTCTTTTCTACAAATTTCACAAGACTATGTTTTTCTTCAGTACATATCATAAAATAACTTTTCTTACTCGGCCGATGAGAAAATAACATTTTACAATATTTACAATAATACGTTTTTTCGTTAATGTGGATCCTTAAATGAATTTCATAATTTGAACAATGAGGAAATGTCTTTTTACAACACTCGCACAAACATGATTCTTCATTAATGCCGTTTCAAACTTAAAGTAACAGAAAATATCTTTTTACAGCACTAGCACGAACATGGTTCTTCATTAGTGCCATTCCAAACTTAAAATAACAGAAAATATCTTTTTACAATATTCATATGAATATGGTTTTTCATTAGTGTGTATCCTCAAATGAGGCAATAAGAAGCAAAAGGATGTAAATGACAAAATTAAACAAACCAGCACATATAGTAGGGGGACTTCTCTTCTGTTTTGGGGCAAGAGCTCTAGTAGGTTCTGCTATACAGCATTCTCTTGATTATTTTTTTTTTTTTTTTTAAGAATGCCTACCTAGGATCTGAAATTTAAACGTGATCTATTCGAAAACATTAAATAGTCTACTTACATCCCTTTGCTTCTCACTGCCTGAAATGTGAGGTCATAGAAAAATCTTTTCTACTCACAATATTAGGTTTTTTCATTGGTGTGTTTCCTCAAATGTGTCCTCAAACCTGAACTATGAGAAAATGTCTTTTTACAATACTCACAAGAATATGGTTTTTCATTCGTGTGTATCCTCAAATGTGTTTTCAAATTTGAACTAACAGAAAATGTCTTTTCACAATACTCACAAGAATATGGTTTTTCATTTGTGTGTATCCTCAAATGTGTTTTCAAACTTGAACTTTGAGAAAATGTCTTTTTACAATACTCACAAGAATATGGTTTTTCATTCATGTGTATCCTCAAATGTGTTTTCAAACTTGAACTAACAGAAAATGTCTTTTTACAATACTCACAAGAATATGGTTTTTCATTTGTGTGTATCCTCAAATGTGTTTTCAAACTTGAACTAACAGAAAATGTCTTTTTACAATACTCACAAGAATATGGTTTTTCATTCATGTGTATCCTCAAATGTGTTTTCAAACTTGAACTAACAGAAAATGTCTTTTTACAATACTCACAAGAATATGGTTTTTCATTTGTGTGTATCCTCAAATGTGTTTTCAAACTTGAACTTTGAGAAAATGTCTTTTTACAATACTCACAAGAATATGGTTTTTCATTCATGTGTATCCTCAAATGTGTTTTCAAATTTGAACCACCAGAAAATGTCTTTTTACAATACTCACAAGAATATGGTTTTTCATTTGTGTGTATCCTCAAATGTGTTTTCAAACTTGAACTTTGAGAAAATTTCTTTTCACAATACTCACAAGAATATGGTTTTTCATTCATGTGTATCCTCAAATGTGTTTTCAAATTTGAACCACCAGAAAATGTCTTTTTACAATATTCACAAGAATATGGTTTTTCATCGGTGTGAATCCTTAAATGTGTTTTGAAATTTGAACTTGCAGAAAATGTCTTTTTACAAAACTCACAAGAATATGGTTTTTCCTTTGTGTGTTTCCTCAAATGTGTTTTCAAACCTGAACTAACAGAAAATGTTCTGTCACAATACTCACAAGAATATGGTTTTTCATTTGTGTGCATCTTCAAATGTGTCCTCAAATGTGAACTTCGAGTAAATGTCTTCTTACAATACTCACAAGAATATGGTTTTTCATTTGTGTGTATCCTCAAATGTGTTTTCAAATATGAACTAAAAGAAAATGTCATTTTACAATACTCACAAGAATAAGGTTTCTCATTTGTATGTTGCATCCTCAAATGCTTTTTCAAATCAGAACTGGTAGAAAAAACTTTTAGACAGTACTCACAAGAATATGGTTTTTCTTTAGTGTGTATCCTCAAATGACTTTTGAAATTTGAACAATCAGAAAATGTCTTCCCACAACCCTCGCAATAATACAGTTTTTTATTTGTGTGTATCTTCAAATGCGTTTTCAATTTTTAATTAACAGAAAATGTCTTTTTGCAATAGTCACAAGAATATAGTTTTTCATAGTGTATATCCTCAAATCTTTTTTCAAATATTAACTTTGAGAAAACGCCTTTAGACTATATTCACAAGAATAGGATTCCTCTTTCTCATGAAACCTTAAATGTCTAGTTCTGAAGAGTTGCTAAACCTTCTTTTTTTCTTTTGTTTTTTGTCACAAAAACGATTTCATTTTGATGCACATACTCATTTTTTTTAAACATAGCAAAGGAGAAGTTGCAATAGACAAAAAAATACTGTTTCCAAACTGTGGTGAAATAGACTTTTTTTTTTTAAACTTTCACTCCAAATCAGTTGCAGGTCCAGGGCAAACACAAGAATGGCTTTTCTGCAGCGTGTTAAAACCAGAACTCCTGAAAGCAACATTACAAGTGTCATCATTGTTGAAGACAAAATGCTTAATGATTATCCAATACAATTGGAACCAAGCTTGGAAAGTCTTTGACAGTGTCTGGTTCTAATGAATGGGTTTTATTGTCAAGTCAAAATTCCACTTTTGACATGGGTTTTTATGTAACTGTCAAAAACCCAAACTAGTGTCCAAGACCTGTTTAAAATTAATACAGGCAACAAAATTACACAAGTTTTATAAATTCTAAGTTTATACAGTAAGAAAACCTTTTTACTTGTGTTATATTTTTTTAAATGATATACATAAAACACTTACAAACATAACTTGGATTCAACAAGCTGCATGTCTGTAAAACAAAAGAGATAAAAGAAAGAGCTAGTATCATTACAATAAAATCTTTATATAGTGTGTTGGGGATAAGTAGTACCTCTTTTTAGAACATCGCTTTTGAAGCCTCATACTAAAGTTCAAGTATAAAGTTAAAACTTACTTCATCTGAAGAGGTAATTTGGCTACCATCTTAAATTCAATGCAAAATTATCTTAACTAAAATGGAAAAAATACGTTACTTTGTACGTTAAGTACGACAAATTGATCAAACAATTAACTTTAATGTAAAAAAAACCATGGGGTGCCTTTCATTTACATTTTTGCACGGACAACTAATAGAAGCTATTTAAAACAACTGATATGAAGCGCACTACGCTTTTTCTTGCATTAATCGGTCAATTACCTATAACACTGGACATCAGGAATAAAAAACAATGAAATTGAGATATATGTAAAACATATATCTGGAAAATTTCAGCAAAAACCGAATAATATCTTTAGCTACCCATTTGACTTTAAATTCTCAATATTCAGCCAGATTTTTCACCGAACTGGCGAAAATGGAATGACAATTTATAATTGTCTCTCATTTGAAACTACAAATGGTTGCAATGAGACTCTAGGGAAATAAATACGTAATGTACAGTTAGTTGAATAACCAAGGCAATTGCGAAATGGCCTTCAAATGTTCATGCAGCGTGCACATCACACATGCTCTGCCGTCCCTAGCTTGCCCTTTCTTTGTGTTGTTCACTGCTGTCAACTGCATTCTTTGTTCTAGTGCGCAGTTTTTCTCTTCTAAAGTAGTCTATTTAGTTACAATAGTTTCAAACTGTCGAGTTATTACCGTAATTCCGGGTAGATAAGCAGTCCTATCGTATACGCCTCAGAAGAGCGTATGAAAACACGGTGCCCCACCCGCTCTATATCTCTCTCTATATATATATATACATATGTACGGATGCAATCATTTATTATAGTTAGAACAAAACTGTAACAAGCAATTGCACTTGTTGACAGATAGAAATGGAATAAACTTCGTGTAAAAAAAAGATCAGAAAATGCTACGGTTACACAAAAAACTAGTGTTGCCAGATGACATCTACATTTGGTTGGATGAGAAGTTTTCAAATCATTGTGTTATACTTAGCAATTCATCAAAAAATTGTTTACCCTTTATCAATTAATTCTTTTTTTTAATTTATCATCATTGAGACATTTTAAAACATTACTCAAACTATAGGGACTCTAATTGGGACAAGCTAGCTATTCCTCCATTGAAACGTATGTTACCATCACGAATCTGGAAACACTGGAAAGAACAACAACAACATCGAACAGTGGTAAAATCGGCGCAAACGAACGCAGGTTTAAGGGTGAGAGATATTAAATTTAATGAAAACCTGTTTCATGGTGCAATTTGAGAGCTCTACCAGCATTTTTTATTGAATTTTAACATTGCCGTTCGATTGGGCGAACATGAAAAGCACTAAGAAAGAAGGGTGAGGGGAAAATTTCTTCAGATACGCCGCAGATGTTAAATTTCAACTTTAAAACACGTATAAGCCACGGCTTATCTACCCGAAGTTACGCTACTTCAAATGTAAATGAAGATGCTGTTTTTACATATAAATAACTTGAAAGGAAAGAAAAAAACACATTTAGAAGTGAAGATTTTTTTCTACAACGTCAGAAATGAGGATTAAACCTGCAAATGTAGCATAGGTTGATGTGTCTGAAGGGGGGGGGGGCAGATACAAGGGGAGTCCACTCCCCTAAACAGTCGACAATTTTCTCTGTCCACATTGAGTATGGCAGTTTGTATTTGCCCCTGTCCTATAGATCACTGTCAATTGTTTTAAAGGCTGCTTTGAAAAATACAAGAATAATTAACTTGAATTCAGTCAGTTAAGATACAGTCAGATCAAGAAAAAACCCCTTCAAGTTACTTTCAGCATTTGTCCGATGTCTTTTCATCCGTACACTTCGTTTGCACTGGAAAAAAGTGTTCTTTGCAAAATTGAAACACAGGTATCCAGTAATCTGCAAGTTTTGTGCAATAAAACGTTGTTGTTATCCTTAATTTTACCTTCAAATAACTCTTTTGATCTTGACACAGTAAAGTAATGGTGGTCTACCATTCCTTATTATTTGCCATACCAGCGGCATTTACATTATATTAAATCAATTTATGCACCAAAAAGCCTTGAAAACTACTCTGCTGATATAGCTTTTAGCAGGGCATAATTTAAGTGTAAGTCGGAGAAGCAAGGGCTTTGGGAACCCCTAGCTTAGGGGCCCGCCAAAAAATACAAGATATTTTTTTCATAATGAATGTTTTCAATTGTTTTGGAATACAAAACTTTGCTAAATATTTTTTAATTTTATTGTTAACTAGCTGCGTTGCCCGGCTTTGCCCGGTCTACTTTGAAAGAAAAAATTGTGTCAAGTGATTAATATTCAACAATCAGGCGTAAAAAATAAATTAAAAAAAACATCATGATTTCTCTTCCAAACGATGATGACATATATTAAAATACTTTTAAGAAATTAAATCCAGAAAGATGGATTTAAAATGCATAACCATGGAAACAAAAAAGAAAATAAGTTTAAGGAACTAAAATGCGAAAGAAAATAGTTCACAATTTGAATGGAATCGAGATTTCTTAAACTTGATTTAAAAAGGCTTGTAACTTTTTTTCCTTTCGAGATAAAAGCTTATTTTTTCGACCATAGGTCGAGGTAGATCTGAGAGTAAAAAAGGTCGCTTTTTCCAATGGCATCAAAAAGAAAGCCGTGGGACAATTCCTTCACTTTTTATTGATTTAATTAATGAAGGAATTAGTGCTTAAATTTCAGCTAAGCCTTAAAAAATTCGAGCCAAAAACGCAAATAACTCCTGCCGTAATAAAGTTAGAGCATTGAAACAAATTGCGTAGAACGCGGAAAATTCTACCCTTTCTAACGATATGTAATATTAATATGTGCAAGTAATTTTTCACCCCGATATTTGAGAATGTATGTGAAAATTGGACGTAAATTGGAATAAAAAAAGAACTATTCATCGAATTTTATTCGAACTGGTCTGCAAACCTTCTCAGGACTTAAAGGAACAAAGAATGAAAATTTCAGCGCAACCGGCCGGGTAGTTCTCGAGTTTTGCGAGTTCAAACAGACAGACGCTTTTTGGGGACTTCATTTTATACTATGTAGAGATGTAAAAATTAAATTGTTAATGCTGGCTCTGTTTAAACAAGGTTTATGAGTTTAGCGGGAAAACTACCTCTCTCCCACGGAATGAGAAAACTATCTGGAGTGACATCTAGCGCAGAATGAGACCACTCAGATATCACTCCATGCTAGTAGGGAGCTCGCTATTACTGCTTAAATATTGCATTTTTTTTTCTGTTGATTTACAATATTTGAAGACATTTGAATTTTTTATTATTGTTTATGTAAGTTTCTAATTACAATTCTTAAAATTTTTAAGAATGCTCTTCAGAAGTTGCAGCTAGCATAAGCTAACAAGGCAAATGGAAAAGGCAATATGAAATACGTCAGCTGAACACTTGTGGTGAAAACCTAACACCAAACCAAGAAGAAATGAAGCAATTTAAGCAGGGAGAGCTTAATGTGAGATCAAACATTTAATTGAGATGAAACAGACCTTAATTACAAAATGCTACTGAGTAAGGGGTTCCTAGCTAGGACTGAATCAGAAACAGTCCCAGCATATAAAAACAGTTAAGGAGAGAGAAAGAGTTACCATTCTCTGGCCTGCAGTAATGCTACATCAAACCACAAAACTGAAGATGCCGAAACTTGGCAGCAAAACAGTGTGAATACATCAGGAAGGCAAATAATTCTTTTCATTCATCCCGAAATCTCCCATTTGAAATATCTGCAAGTGAAACAATGGCATTAAAGAGGATTAAATAATTATGAACTAATAATAATTAATGCAAAGACAGACAGACAGACAGAAACAAAAGTAGCAAATTGCTACATTAATTTGCTTTTGATTTAGAATGCTTTTTGTATGATTTTTCTATTTTAAATCAATAAAATTACGGAGTTATATCATGGCCAGGTCCAGGTTATTGACAATTCCATGTTTTCCCTCTTTTCTAGGTGTATAGCAACCCCTGCGTAAATGCACAACCATGTAACATTTCAATTAATCTACACTAAGTTCAATTTTTTAAAAAATTGGAAGGAATTCTTGGCTGCACATTGAAAAATCAGCAAATGGTTGACTTAACAAATTTACACTTGTTTCCCCTGGCAGTGGCGCAGCATTATGGGGGAGGGGAAGTTAAAGCACCCCTCAAAGGCATTGGCTTTAACATAAATGCAAATTCTAATACAGTAGTTCATGCAAATGAAAGGACTTTTTCGATCAAAATATTCCCTTCAGAAGGTTTTTTTGATTCTAAAAAAAACATCCAGAAGGTATTTTTGATCAAAAAAAAACCCCATCCAGAAGATATTTTTGATTAAAAAAAACCTTTAGAAGGAATTCTTGATCAAAAAACCCTCCTGAAGGTATTTTTTATCAAAAAACCCATTCAGAAGGTATTCTTGATCAAAAACAAAACCCTCGCGAAGGTATTTTTGATCATCCCCCCCCCCCCAGAAGGTATACTTGATCAAAAAAAAAATCCCCCAGAAGGTATTTTTGATCAAAAAATCCCTCCAGAAGGTAGTTTTGATCAAAACACCCCCCCCCCCCTCCAGAAGTTATTTCTGGCAGTTCTAGTGTTTCGCTATTGAAATGAGTAAAAAATAGTAAGGTAAATGTAATTTGTCATATTTAGGAAAAATTAAAATGGCAACAAAATATATAAGCATTCAATTTCGTTCAAATTTATTCACTTACACTTCATAAGAGTAACGAAAATGAAACGGCCAACTATTGGGTTTCTACGGTCGACTACTGGAGCATTTTCTCATATTAACAATAGCTTGGTTTTTAAAATAAAAATATTATTCCAGAAACAAATTAGTGAATTATTATCAGAAAGGTACAGCCTAAAGTTTTACATTGTTTTTTTTGTTGTATTGATAGCTAAAATTTATAGGTTAACAAAACTTAAGAACTGATTTCTTAAAAGGCTGACTACTGGAGCATTTACCCTATTTGTTTTTTTATTTTCTGTCAAAGGCTATTGCTAGTACTTAATTATAAAATTAAAACCACTAATTTTTTTTTTTTTTTTGTAATTTCTACATGATTTTTTAACATGGGATGGTAATGACACTTTGTGTCCTTTTTACAAACTAAAGCATCATTATCTGCAAAATAAATGTACATGTTTTATGAACTATTGTAGTTTTACCAAGATACATATTTTGTCTTTCGAAAAAATGCCAAACTGCATCATTCCTGAAAAATTAAAAAATTAAAAATTCAGGTTTGCAAAATTCCACATTGCAGAAGAATGACCCAAATATTATATAAAATTAGGATTTGAATCAAGAGTGATGTTGTAAATAAACCAGTTCAGTTCATGCATTGTATGTTTACTTTGCTAAAAGGCCATTTCATAGCATTTTGTCCAAATGTAGAGTTTGCAACATCAGGCCCTGTGTTGCAAACTCTATACTGTGTACCTGCAGTGCAGGTACGCAGCTCATGTCCTTAAGCAGCCCTCCATGTCTTTATGCGGCTCACGTCCTTAAGGGGTCTAACCGCCCAAGAAATTGAAGAAAAAAAAAGAATAATACTGTTACAAATCCTGTAAATAGTAATTATTGTAGTAACGTAACCTGTAAATAGTTTCCCGTAATGAATATACAACCCCTTTTTCATATGGCTAAAATATACGACCCCTATTCCCTTTTTGTTCATTGATAAAATTTGATAACGGTCAACGCATTTCGAGAAGCGTGTGGAATATTGGAGAAATTTCTTTTCGGTGTATTTAAGCCGTTAGCAATGGATAAACAGGGAGTTTCGATTCAGATTTCGAACTGAGTGTATGTATTAGCTCTGTTTATAGCGAGGCATTTCGCTGTGTTGTTTTCGTATTTGGAAGTAAATACGTGTGTAAACGTTGAGTTTACGGTGTTGCGTGATAATTGCTTAATTGCTGATGAATAATTTTGCAGTTGTTGACGATCTTTCCTGTACATAGTGTAAATAAATTTCCTGTGCTTTTATCAAGAACTGTGTCTTCATTTCAAGAAAGTGGAAGTCGCACCGAATCCGTTACAATTTGGCGCCCAACGTGGGGCTTCTTCTGGACTTTCTTGGAGTAAGTGTGACTTTGGACATTTCTTTCATAAAGACTGTTTGAATTTATAGACTTTGTTTTTATGGTGATTACTCGCGCAATGGATGACCAATTAAAACAACTTCTGGAAGCAATTAATGCTGTGAAAAGCGACCTGACTGAAAATATGGCGGCTAATCAAGAACAATTAAAAAGTGATTTGACTGCAAGTTTTACTGCAAATCAAGAACAATTAAAAAATGACATGGCGGCTAATCAAGAACAATTAAAAAATGAATTGGCGACTAACCAAGAACAGTTAAATAGTGATTTAACTGCTAAAATTACTACAAGTCAAAATGAAATAAAAAGTGACCTAACGTCGATGAAAACCATGATGGAGAATCAACTAACCGCCATGGGAGATAAAGTTGATGCTCTGGAAGAAAAATTTGATACTGTGGAAGAGCGTATCGCCAATGTGGAAAATAAGTTGGAAGAAGAAGACAAGAAATTTACCGCATTTAAGGAAGAAATAATTAAAGACATGGAACGGAGATTGGCGACCGCGGAAAGCAGCTCTGTACAGTTTGGCGCTCCCACATCTGTTGCTCGACCGTCCATTAAACTGGCCCCATTTGATGGGAAAAGTTCGTGGCAGGTATACAAGACCCAATTCATGATAGTGGCGGAAGCGAATGGATGGGACTCTGCTACCAAGGCCTGTCATCTTGCAGCATCCCTGAGAGGTGACGCAGCGGACATTCTCCAGACCCTTCCGGACAGCCAGCGCCTGGATTTCGCCGCCCTCACAGCTGCGTTGGAGCTTCGCTTCGGAGAGAAGTGCCAGAAAGATTTCAGCCGACTCCAGTTGAAGTCCCGTTTCCAGAAAACTGGGGAAACCCTGCAAGAGCTAGCGGCGGACATCGAGAGACTGTCTCATCTTGCTTTTTGCGACTGTCCTGCGGATGTTCGAGACAACCTGGCACTCAACTACTACATCGACGGGGTTCGAGATCCGGAAATCCAGAAAGCTCTACGGATGGCGGATGTCAAAGACCTGAATTCTGCCGTTGTGTATGCGATGAGATACGAGGCCGCCCAAGAAGCAACCCGTGTGGATCGCCATCTAATCCGGACTCAGGAAGCTGATGAGTCTGATTCCAGGACGTCCCACCTCGCTGAACTTGAGAGACAACTCGGTGACTTGACAAGACATCTGAGCAGCATAACAGCCCAAAAGAAACAAGAGCAGAAGTGCTGGAAATGCGGGTAGTGAAGGACACCTGCGAAGGAGTTGTCCGGCTCGCCAAGCTACGCGAGGGAAGGAAATCACCACCACTAGAGCTCTGCAGATTTCCTCTTCTAGTAGTGGCAGTGATGGACTTTTCATTTACGCACATGTAAATGGGAACCCCTGCAGACTGATTGTTGACACTGGAGCCAATGTGACAATCATTAGGACAGATGTGGCTCGTGAATTTGGATTGAAACTGCTGTGGACATCGCCACGCGTAAGTCTCCAGACTGTGACAGGTGACAAGATCGAGATTGACGGTAAAGTGGACTTGGAAATAGTGTTTGGGAATGCCACCTACCATCATACGGCATTCGTCGCTAACATCACGGACTCCTTCATTCTCGGATTGGACTTTTTGAAGAAATATGACTTCACTCTCGACTTCAAGACTAATGAGCTGCACTCGATGAGAGAAGACATAGCCGTTTTCCCTGCAGAAAGTGATGTAAAATCCGCTCATCAAATAATACCCCAAACAGATATATCGATTCCCTCAAGGTCAGAATCATTAATACCTGGCTCCCTTGCAGAAAGCAATAGCTTTCGATTTGGAATCATTGAATACCCTAACCTAAGCAATTACCTAAAAGGAGTGCTGGTAGCATCTACGCTTGTGGACCTTTCTAAGGATGTAATTCCTGTGAGAGTCGCCAACGTGAGTGAAAGGCCAAGGAATATCCGGAAAGGTGAAGTGTTAGCAACTTGTACTCCAGTAAACTGCATCATTAGAAGAATCAATTCCCCCGAGACTGTGTCTTCTGAGTCCTTGACATCGAGGTTAATTGGGAGTGCGCCATTATCGAAAGATCAAAGAACTGCTGCGGAACAATTGGTGGAGGACTTCAAGCATCTGTTTTCATCTACATCGGAGGATGTGGGCAGGACGAATTTAACGCAGCATAGGATCTGCACTGGAGAACACCTCCCTATTAAACAGCATGCAAGACGACTACCGTTCGCCAAGAAGGAAGAGGTTGAGACCCTCCTGAAAGAGATGAAGGAGAACGATGTAATCGAACCCTCATCCAGTCCTTGGGCGTCTCCCATCGTCTTGGTCCGAAAGAAAGACGGCTCCACCAGATTTTGCGTCGATTACCAACGGCTGAATGAAATCACCAAGAAAGACAGTTACCCTCTTCCACGGATAGACGACACCTTGGACACTCTTTCCGGACACAAGTGGTTTTCGACCCTGGATTTGAAGAGCGGCTACTGGCAGGTTGAGATACACCCTGATGACCGAGAGAAGACAGCGTTTACAACTGGACAAGGCTTATGGCAGTTTAAAGTGATGCCCTTCGGCCTCTGCAATGCACCAGCTACTTTCGAGCGTCTTATGGAGACAGTGTTAAGAGGACTTTCCTAAGAATCCTGTCTGGTCTACTTAGACGATATCATCATCGTGGGACGCAGCTTCGAAGAACATCTGGCAAATCTTAGGAAGGTGCTGCAAAAGCTTAAGGAAGCCAATCTTAAGTTAAGCCCGTCCAAATGTAATTTGTTCCGCCGGGAAGTGAACTACCTTGGTCACATCATCTCTTCTGAAGGTGTACAAACCGATCCAGAAAAGGTATCCGCGGTCAGGAGTTGGAGTCGTCCCGAAGACATCCATCAGCTGCGAAGTTTCCTGGGGCTCTGCACGTACTACAGGAAGTTTGTAAAGGGTTCTTCCAACATTGCACGACCATTGCATAAGCTGACGGAGAGCAAGCAAAAGTTTGAATGGTCCAAAGAATGCGAAGATGCATTTCTACGACTGAAGGAGGCTTTAACATCAACGCCTATCCTCGCCTATCCTCAGCCTGAAAAATCCTTCATCCTAGACACTGATGCGAGCAACGAGGGCATCGGAGCTGTTTTATCCCAAGAAATTGACGGAAATGAACATGTCATCGCTTACTGGAGCAAATGCTTATCAAAGTCGGAGCGAAATTACTGCGTCACCAGAAAGGAGTTACTGGCCATAGTGAAAGCTGTAGAACACTTCCATCATTACCTCTACGGCCGAAAATTTCTGCTTCGGACAGATCATGCCTCGTTAACTTGGCTTTTGAACTTCAGGAATCCGGAAGGCCAGATAGCCAGATGGATACAGCGGCTCCAGGAATATGACATGGAGATCAAGCATCGAAAAGGGTTATCTCACGGTAATGCTGACGCTTTATCAAGGAGACCCTGTCCTGAGAACTGCCACTATTGTTCCCGAATCGAGAAACAGTATGGAACGACTAGCCCTACCGCCTATCAGGTGACAGTGACTCCAACATCATCAGAACCTGATCCATGGAGTGATGACCAAGTTCGAAAAGATCAACTTGAAGACCCCGACATAAAACCAATTTTAGAGTTCATGGAAAGTGACAGTCGACGCCCTAGCTGGCAGGACGTTTCCATCTTCAGTCCTGCAACAAAAAGATACTGGGCTTTATGGAACTCACTCCATTTACGGAACGGCGTGCTACACCGGAAATGGGAATCTGACGACGGCAAGACATCTAGGTGGCAGTTACTACTTCCCCGATCAAGGATTTCAGATGTTCTGAAAGAAATACATAGTAGTGCGACTGGAGGACATTTTGGTGTCTTGAAAACCCTCAATAAAGTTCGGGAGCGCTTCTTCTGGAGCAAGGCGAAGGATGACGTGGAGAAGTGGTGCCATTCTTGTGACGCCTGTGCTGCTCGTAAAGGACCAAAGAAGAGAAGCAGAGGGAAGCTACATCTGTACAACGTTGGAGCTCCTTTCGAACGAATTGGGATCGACATCCTGGGTCCTCTACCAAGAACTGCTGATGGGAACAAATACATTCTTGTTTCCATCGACTACTTCACCAAATGGCCGGAAGCATATCCCATTCCAGATCAAGAGGCTACTACCGTAGCAGAGACTCTAGTCCAACATTGGATCTCGAGATACGGAACACCTTTGCAGATTCATTCCGATCAAGGGAGAATTTCATCTCTGCTGTGTTTAAGGGCCTATGTCAAATTTTCGGAATAGAGAAACTAGGACACCACCACTACACCCACAATCGGACGGCATGGTGGAGAGATTTAACCGCACAATCCTGAATAATCTCTCACTTATGGTCTCCGGAAATCAACAGGATTGGGACAAGAAGCTACCTTTGTTCCTGCTGGCCTATCGCAGTGCTGTCCACGAGACTACCGGATATGCCCCATCTCAGATGCTCTTCGGACGAGAGCTTCGGCTACCTTGTGATCTCGTCTTTGGTCGTCCTCCGGATGCGCCTTCATCGCCTGAGGAGTACATCCAGGATCTCCAGGCCCGGTTGGAAGACGTTCATAACTTCGCACGAGAGCGAATCAACATCGCGGCGGAGAAGATGAAGACCAGATACGACACAAGGTCTACTGGACATGAATTCAACGAAGGCGACAAGGTTTGGTTATGGAATCCCATCCGACAGAAAGGTCTGTCACCCAAATTGCAGTCGCATTGGGATGGACCCTACAAAGTCCTTAACCGACTGAATGACGTCGTAGTGAGGATCCAAAAATCACCTAATGCAAAACCTAGGGTTGTACATTATGATCGGTTAGCCCCATACTATGGCCATAGTTCATGAGTATTACGTAAACAACCATGGTTGATAACATAAAAGTTGTAGATAATTAATTTTTGCTTTTAATGTTTAGTAATATTTCTTGTTATTATTGTGTGTCCTTTGCACTATTGGTTATTATTTAATGTGTGTAATTGTGAACTTGTGATAAAAGTTTGGCATCCTTTCTGGGGATTGTACTGCCCGGGACGTGCAGTTCTTAGGAAGGGGGCAATGTTACAAATCCTGTAAATAGTAATTATTGTAGTAACGTAACCTGTAAATAGTTTCCCATAATGAATATACAACCCCTTTTTCATATGGCTAAAATATACGACCCCTATTCCCTTTTTGTTCATTGATAAAATTTGATAACGGTCAACGCATTTCGAGAAGCGTGTGGAATATTGGAGAAATTTCTTTTCGGTGTATTTAAGCCGTTAGCGATGGATAAACAGGGAGTTTCGATTCAGATTTCGAACTGAGTGTGTGTATTAGCTCTGTTTATAGCGAGGCATTTCGCTGTGTTGTTTTCGTATTTGGAAGTAAATACGTGTGTAAACGTTGAGTTTACGGTGTTGCGTGATAATTGCTTAATTGCTGATGAATAATTTTGCAGTTGTTGACGATCTTTCCTGTACATAGTGTAAATAAATTTCCTGTGCTTTTATCAAGAACTGTGTCTTCATTTCAAGAAAGTGGAAGTCGCACCGAATCCGTTACAATACTAAGACTTATAACGTTGCAAATATGCGCTGCTGGCCTCTGTGGGGGGGTTCTACAGATTTTGTTGCAGGGGGAGGGGGGTAGTATTTATAGATCCGGGCCTGCGCAACAAGATCTTTTTTTTTTTTTTTGCCATAACTTATTTAATTTACTTTTTACTGTTTGATTAGCATTGTTTTATTTTTGGTTAGTCCAACCAACACACCAACCCGAAACAAAATAATATTCTTATCAAACAGTAAGTTAAATAGTTCTGGCAAAGAAAGTATCTAGTTGCATACTCTACATTTTAACAAAATAATGTAATCAGGACCAGGGTTTTGAACAGAGCAGGAAGTTTATCATCCAAAAGAGTCTTAAACTATCCAAAAGTTTGCTAAAGCTAAAGGGGTCTAATCTAACCAATTTGTAGTTACTATACTATGATTAATGCTTGAATTAATTAGAGATAATTAATGAATATTTGATATATTTTTCTC
This sequence comes from Uloborus diversus, assembly GCF_026930045.1. Classification (NCBI taxonomy): domain Eukaryota; kingdom Metazoa; phylum Arthropoda; class Arachnida; order Araneae; family Uloboridae; genus Uloborus; species Uloborus diversus. Next base: position 8,790 of record NW_026557887.1, on the reverse strand, counting down.
TGAAATGTTCATTTAAAAAAATATTTTATGTGAATAAATCGCTAATAACTCCATTATATAAAAACTCCCTTCTGTAACAGTTGGTAAAGTTATGAAAAGAAACTTGCAACACTACCAAAGTAATTTCAGTTCCACTTATAACTCAAAGGACTATTAAATGTAATATTTAGAAGCTGATATAAGAAAAATAATTTTAGCATAATATTTTTAATACATTCTTTTAAAAATCATAAATTGAAGAATAATAGTTTGATGAATAAAACTTAAGTGCTTTTGTTTAAAAACTAGTACAATTTTTGTTTTCAATTTATCTTTCTAATATAATCTATATATATAAAAATGAATGTTTGTCTGTATGTCATCCATGAACTCAAAAACTACCCGGCAGATTTGGCTGAAACTTTCACCGTTTGTTATTTTTGGTGCTGGGAATGTTTATAGACCAGTTCGAAAAAAATCTGATCGATAGTTCCTTTTTTATTTCAATTTAAGTCACAATCCATTGGACAAATGCGAATAAAATTATCGGCTGCAGAAATTAATTCACATGAAAGATCTCATTGATGAGAAGTTAGCTGTTGCCATTTTTCTTGAGTTTGAACAAATAAATTCTTTCTTTACTGTTTTATGGCTTTTCATGCAACGAGGGGATTTAAAACTTTTTCTATTTGATATTTTTAGCGATGGATTGATCTTGCAAACTGAGTGAGTACAAAATTTGAGTATAGTCACGGCTTCACTTGATACCTGGACCGATTATTATGAAAATTGCTATATACATGTATTTTTCCACGGAGAAGGTGCATAATATGCTCATTGAAGCCACTCGCCACCAGGTGGCACTGCAGAGTAGCAACTTCTGCCCCGTTCAACTGATTGTCATGAAAATCAGTATAATGATGTATTTTTTTTGTTGGCGTAGCAACACGCGTCGGGTACAGCTAGTTTTAAATATACATTTTTTTCTTCTGATGAAAAATTATCATTTATTGTAGGGTAGACTGGGGGACGTTTACGCGTCGGGCACACCTATACGCAGCGCCCTTTTTCCGAAACGAGTTATAACTGGAGATCCAACAGTCATACCAAAGTGATGCTACTCCCTAGCAAATATTCTCACAAGTTTTTGAGCATCAATCAAGCTTCCGTTTAGCATGCAGATGGAAAAACTTTTTCTACTAAGTAGAGTCAATTTTGCGTTGAACGTTTTGAAGCTTATTGTGACTAAATAATACAGTAAAGAACAAATAAATATACAAAAATTAGCAGAATTTTATCCTTTTTTGAGAAGTGTATTTGTATGGACAGAAAATTTTTAAATTTTGTTGCACGTTAAAAATAAATCCAAACTTGCTGACGGGGCACGTTTACGCATGTTCAGTGGGGCACATTTACACACGTTCTTACTGTGTCTTACAACTCTGTCTTACTTCAAAACGGGGCCCGGACGCTTTTTTTGCTCTGTACTGTTTCAAACCTTTAACATTTTTATGTTATTTAGTTTCGAAAATCACCATTCGTTTCGAATTAAGAAACAGATTCGCATCTCATAGCTTACAATAATATAGCGTTGTTGTCTTCATGCCTATAAAACATTCTTTAATTAAGTGTGTGTAATTTTCTTATTATTAAAGTGTTTTGAGATTTAAAAAAAAAAAAAAAACATTTAAATTTGGTTACATATTTCATGCATTTACTCCTTGTTAGAATTTTTACTACGTGTAAACTTGCCCCGGGGGCAAGTTTACGCAAACGACTTGGACTGAAAAAAAAATTTTTTTACAGTTAAAAACACAAGCTGTGCATCAACTGAATATATGAATTTTGACTCCATTAACTGCTTCATACAACCACAATGTTTAAAATTTCCTTGGTTAAAACATAAAAATTATAAAATTCATTCATAAAAAAATCCCCGTAAACGTGCCCCGATCTACCCTCTATCTACATCCATTATTGCACTGTATTTTGAACGTACTCATTTGTACACACGTGTATGTCTATGCATTAGGTTATTTGGCTAATGTTAAGAAAAATTTTATTCAAGCATACTGTACATACTCGCGTATTAGTTGATTGCGCATATAAGTTGACCACTTTTAAGTAAAAAGTCATGGGAAAAAAATCAAAAACCCGGGTATAAGTAGAAAAAACACCCATTTTCAGAAAAAAAACGGAAACGTTTTGACGTTAATTTCAGGAGGAGGTTAATGAAATGAAAAATGAAAATTTTTCTGTTGAAAAATGTCAAATTATTCTTTTGCACAAAAAGGGTTCATTTCTGCGATCACGATTTTTCTAAAGGATTTGATTTTGCTTTTACGATTTTTGTAACTTATTGCTTAGATTTTGAATAGATATCAATAAAATTCTTCGCTGTAACCATATTGTACATTTTATTTTTAAATGAGCATTAATTCGCAATTTTCGGGAAAATTCACGAATACAGTGTTTCCCACACTTTTCACGTAGTCCGCCGTTCACTGTAAATATTTAGTCTTGACTTCCCAATCAGACTATATAAAATTATAGCAGAATGTGTAAGAATTTACTTCTATAGCATCTGCTTAAAAGGGTTGGACTAAAATCAGGAAACAGTTCACGTTTTTTTCCCAAAAATTGATTGGGAAATTTTTTTGGAAGTTCTACCCCGCGTATAAGTCAACACCCTAGCTTTTAACCTCATTTTTTGTACTAATTTTCTTAGCTTATTAAAAAGTATAAAAGGTAAATTTTATGATGTTTTAAATATTTGAAATTGTTCACATTCAATTAATTTTTAATATAAAATATTACTACAATAGATTTTGTTCGGTTTTTGATATTTACCCAGAAAATACAATTTCACAAAAAACAAAAAATATTTTTAGACACGAATGTAAAAAGCATGGTGCTTACCGTAGTGTCCAAAACCTTGCCAACCCTGACTGTAATGACCCTAAAGAGTTAAATACGAACATTTATTAACCTCACAATCCGTCATTTCAAAATTTTCCAAGGGGTGGAGGGAGGGCAAAGAGTTAAATAATGAGCATTTAAAATGAAAATAACAAACAAACATTTACGCTTTTTTTGAAACGGGGGGGGGGGGGGCGGTCGGACACTCGAATGATAAAGACACAGAATAGACAAACCATTTTTGGACAGACAAACCAAACCCAAACTGATTAAGCAAATGAGACTCCATACCATTAAATAATCACTATCCTTTCCTTTCTAAGCTCAACATGTGCAGTTCGGCGTTGGACGCTGTACTTCGAACACTGAATGCGGCAACTTAAAAGCACCGCTTCAGAAAAAAGCAGTTGCTTCAGAAAAAGAAGTTTTTGAGGAGTTTTCCTTTTGATTTTTCAAAAGATAATAGTTACAACCACAAAGGAAATATAATCCGCAGCTTACACGTGCATGTTTAACAACAACAACGAAAACGCGCGTAGTAAACAAATCAGAAAGTTACAGTTAAGTTTTTTTTTTTTTTCAGGTTAGTTTAGAACGAGAGAACAGAGCAAACGAAAATGTGGAGTAAACGTTTAAGGGGGATATTTCGATAACTGACTTGTGCTATCACCGTACTATAGATTCCCTATATGAAAACGTAGTTTATTGGGACTCTACCGTACTTAAAAACGCAGACATGTTTCGGACGGTCTAGGAAGATTGGGCGCCGACTATTGGGATCCGAATTTTGGGCGCCGGAAACTTTGGGGCCGAGCATTTTGGGCGCCGGGAACTTTGGGCGCCGAGCATTTTCGGCGCCAGGAACTTTGGGCGCCGAGCATTTTGGGCGCCGGGAACTTTGGGCGCCGAGCACTTTGAGCGCCGGGAACTTTGGGCGCCGAGCACTTTGGGCGCCGGGAACTTTGGGCGCCGAGCATATTGTGCCCAGTATTCCCGGGGCCTAAAATGCTCGGCGCCCAATTTTTCCAGCGTCCAAAATGCTCGGCGCCCAATGTTCCCGGCGGCGAATTTTGAAACTCTCTCAATGCTTACGTTACGGTAGCTACCGGTTAGTTAACCACGTGACAGCTAATGATCACATGCTCCAATCAACTGCTTAGAATGGTAACCGGTGATCATAGAACGCGGGGGTTAGTAACCGGTCGACCGGTGAGGTTCGTCGAACGCAAGGAATGCTTGCGTTCGCCGAGCTCAACTGGTAACCACCGGTTAATCGATCACGTGCTTCATATTAATACGGTAACCGGTTGACCTGTTTAACCCTGTTTAAAGTTTTAGTTCGTTTTAATTTCACGATTTACTGTTTTTTGTGTTGTGAAATATTTCCGTTTTCGTAGGGTTTCTTCTGAATCTTAATTTAAGTCTGTATTGTTGTTATGTTTGGAAAATTCTGCTTGCTGTAAACATTCGCAATAAACTCGAAAGAGACGCAGAACAGATTTTAACATGATAGATAATACATGCTGTTTCAAAATGAGTTTCTTTGACTGTTGATTTTTTTTTATATTCTTGAGAATAATAACTGAAATACAATCTGAGTGCGCTTCTCTTATGTTGTTGATGTTTTAATTTATTGGTTTTCTCTGAACAATATGTTGAAGATTTTGGTTATTTCATAAAGTTTTTTAACAATAAAAATGTCGTGAGAAAATCTGTAAAAAATACTACCATTTAATGATCTAAGAAATACATTTTATCTCAGGAAAGAATATAATCCTTTTCATTTAATTTAATTTCACCTTCATCTGTTCAGTTTTTAGTTTTATAAAAAAAATAATAAAAGGGGGAAAGGATGGGTGGGAAGATGTTGAGTCACTGCTCCTATGCTCTGTGGGGCTGGTGAGAATTTGAGCGACCAGTGTCAGCCTTTGCACCCCCCCCCCCCCCATTTCCTAGAAAAAATTAAAATGACACGTTTGGCTACCACCACCTACTCGCAATCAGTAGTCATTGGCCCCAGGAACTGTAAGCTTTTCCATTTCGATTGTTTTATGCTCCGAGCTTGTGTCACTCCTTAACTGTACTAAATCATTGAGTTCATTTGTATGCTAATGATAATAATATATTCAGAGCTCTGAAAATTTTTTTTTTTTTTTTTTTTTTTTTTTTTTTTTTGGCCTTGTTAATTTTGCCTGAATGAACTGATAATTGATAACAATTTGCAGATTGCACCAAAATCTTAATTATATTAAAATGTTCCCTATCAAAGAAGTTTACAGCAAATATTGTATAAGTGACTTTGAATTCATAGCACCTGTGATAGTTAAGTTAGAGGGGGGAGGGGAGCCAAAGTGAGTGCCCTTGGCTAGAGCATTCTTGCACCCTTTGAACTTGTTCATTTCCGTTTTTTTCCCTTACATTCATGGCATGCGAAAAATCCGGAAAACTTGCAGAAGGGGTTGCTATTCATATTGTATTGTAATTAACTCTGAATTTGGAGCACTTCAGAAGTGATTGGTAGTGGGGGAAAGGGTTCCAAACATAACAACAATACAGACGTAAATTAAGATTCAGAAGAAACCCTACGAAAACGGAAATATTTCACAATTCAAAAAACAGTAAATCGTGAAATTAAAACGAACTAAAACTTTAAACAGCAATATTTCGCATTGCAATTTCTACCTCACAATTTAAAGGGCCGGCTCTGTTTACATTTTACTCGGGGTTGCTTTAATGTATCTAGGTCACCATGCTGTTTAATAGAACGCGCTCGTTTTTATTTCTCATTTCGCCAATGTACTGTAATTGGTTTTGTTCGGCGATCCTAACCGGTCGACCACTGAGTAACCCAAAGTTCCCGGCGCCTAAAATGCTCGGCACCCAAAGTTCCCGGCGCCCAATCTTCCCATTTCGTGTTTCGGAGGCAATAGCCATCTTCCTTCCATGTTATTTGACTTTCCACTCTGGCTTAGATATGTTGATGACACTTTCACCCTCTTTAGATTTCACTGTTGATTTTTTTCCGTCTATCATCGATCTAATTAACTTCGTCGATTCCAATATTCAGTTTACTGCTGAGATTAAAAACAATAATTCTTTGCCCTTTTTGGATGTTTTAATCTCGAAGAACAATAATAAGTTTTCTACTACCGTTTACCGAAACATTTGCTGTCTGAAGAAGCAAAAAATGTCTGCTTTTTATACTTTTGTCAAACGAGCGATCTGGGCCGTGGTAGCCCGATCGGTAGAGTGTCGGATTCGGGGCCGGAGGGTCCTGAGTTCGAACCTCGATGGTCGAAGACCCACCGTCGTCATTAAAGGGAACTGGGCGACGTTAAATATGCTCGTGGTCTCAATGTCCTCCAAGTGAAATGATACCTCTGGGGGTGCTAGCACCAAGTAGCTATTAGCTCCTTGACTAGTTCAAAATTCTCATTAACTGTTCGATCCGGTGATGGTGCTGCCATCTATCAGTATAAAAAAATAATGGAGGCAAGGCACTTAGTATGCAGTCCTCGACATAAATACAGTTGTAGTCAGTTGTGACTCGGAATCGAAGTAGTAACTATTCTGCTTTCCAGCTGAATCTGATTTGGTGTTTTTTTTTAAAACTGTACAGTGTCTCTCTCTTCTACGAAGATCTATTTAGTTGGGATGTGGTGCACCTAATGAACCTATCTAGAATTCTCAGTAAATTTGACTTTCGCGTAATTTACAGACCCATAAATAAACTTTCTTTTTCCAAACTGAAGGACCCAATTCAACCACTTGATCAGTGGGGCACATATCACATTCCTTGTCAATGTAATATCGGTTACGTGGGACAGACAAGGCATTCACTTAAATTTCGTTTGAAAGAACATGAAAACCACGTTAAAAAAAAAAAAAAAAAAAAAAAAAAAAAAAAAAAAAAAAAAACAGGAACTGAACAAATCATCAATTGCTAAACATTGTTGGGACACAGGGCACAATTTTCTCTTTTTGGAAGCCAAGATCATTTACAGACCTACAACAGTAGGTGAATTAGATTTTCTGGAATCCTTTTACATTCATAAAAACTTAAGTAATCTTTGCAATGAGTCTTTTGCTGTTCCGCAATTTTCTCCAATCTTATTCAATCTTACATGTTAGAATACGTCATATTTTGCCTCAGCACTCGCTGATAGCTGATTGGTCAATGTTTTTCCGGTTACGCAATTCAAACTATCCCTTGACCTTGATTCATCCATTTGTACATTTCGCACTGGGAAGGTGGCTATTGCCTCCGAAACATGTCTGCGTTTTTATAAACTTTTTATCTTTTTTGTGCTTTTAAAAGTTGTTCCATTTTTATCCAATTTACCTTGCACAAAGCTATCGCTTTTCAATAAGTAATCTGTCTCGTCTTATTGATGTTTTACCCCAAGTACAAGTTTCCTGTTATATATAGTTAACTGGACATTGCATTTTCTACATTGAAGTTTCAAGTGTGATGTCGGCTCAAGAAAAACTGACCATCGATAGAAAATTATCTTTGAATTCCTTGCATCATTAGATAAAAAAATCATTAAAAAAATCCTGTCAGAGCAAGCTAATTTACCTTTAGCCCGTATGTAAAAAATGTAGTAGTTTTGTATAGTTACAGCATTAGGTATTAAAAGTTGCTTCCTTATTCACTTGGGTAAGTATTTTTGAAATATTCATATAGGAGTAAAAACTTGCCAATCGACAATGTTATCACTCAATGAGTATAATTTTAATTTTTCCCCCTAACCAATAGTCTTTAAACTAATTTAATTCTATTGTATAGTAAATAAAAGAAAGTTTTCGCTAACGAAACCTTGGTGTTGTATTTTGTTCCTGCTGTTGCTTCGTTTAATAAGTATTAGAAACGAAAGTTTCTAACCGAAGAAACAGCCTTAAGAGTTGTTTAATTTAATTGGCGATTTATTTCAGAAGAACCATTCACAGTTTTCATTTAGCTTGTTTTTTTTTTTTTTTTTTTTTTTTTTTTTTTTTTTTGACGGACAATTTTCTTTTTAATAGCTTAACTCCTATACATAAATACAAGTTGTAGTCAGTTATGACTCGGAATCGGAATAGCTTAACTCAATCATTAGGCGAACTACTTTTTATTTTAACACATTATTTAGTCTTATTTAATTGTTCGTCTCATCATAAGTCCATTAATAAACAAAATAACGAATGGTATCGCCAAAAAAAGTAGTTTCATTGTAAAATTAATCAAATTTGGCAACAGTAAATAAAATGAAAAATAATCACCAATAGGAAAAATATGCCTTTTGAAACTGTACTTCTGCTACACTAATACCTGCAATTCCTTTACCATACATATTTTCTGTATAAATATATATGTAGTATACTTATAATTTTAAAATTTAAATATTTTCCGTTTTTCTCTTAATAAAAATAAGAAATATTTGCTTTTGATTTAATTGCTTGTACATTAAAACTTTTTATTTTAAAGAATTAAATATTTTTCCCTTTCTTGAAAAGTTAAGTGTTCATAATACCTTCCTTATCAAAAGAAAGGTCATTTTCAGGGCCAAATATTTTATTCTATGTTGAAAATGAAGACGTGAAAAGCAATACTGTGTCAAATGACGCACCATAACAAAAACATTCTACCATATAAGTAGCATCATTAATTAATATCTTATTAAAAGTTCCATAGAAATGTAAAACTCGAAAAAGAGGAGCAAACATAAACGATATTTTCTTGTTTCGCCAAGGTAGAAAATATATACAAGTTGCCAAGTCAAGTGACGCACCTATAATAAAAAAAGTCTTTTTGGCAGATGATTATTGATGGATTTTTTAATGTTGGTTGGGTTTGTTTTCAGGATTATTTTAATCAACTTTTTATTTTATTTAATGAATTACTTTTTATTT
>NW_026557886.1:0-57809 GCF_026930045.1 Uloborus diversus | reverse complement strand
TCAAAGGCGGGCCACAAGGCGAATAAATGGACTTTCTCATTTAGACTACGATTCCAGGCTTAGAATGCTAAAAATGTACAGTCTTGAGCAAAGAGACCGAGGGGACATCATTCAGTTTTTTAAATTTATTAAAATGAAAGGTGTTACGGGGCTAAAGTTTAGCACTGAAAACAGGACAAAAGGTCATTGTTTTAAGCTATTTAAATCTCAGGCTAACATGCATTTTAGGAAAAATTGTTATTTTAGCAGGGTAGTAGAACCTTGGAACAGCTTACTGGAAGAGGTGGTAATGAGCAAGGGAGTAGATAATTTTAAGAGGGCCATTGATCTTCATTGAGGACTTATTAATTGACTAGGACCAGCCTAGCTGGGCCCAGAGCCTGTTGCTGGTCGTCACTTTCGTATTTGTATTTCATGTAAATAGAGGAGGAAACCTCTTTAAAAGTTGACCTTCATTCAAAAATCTGTTTATGGCCATTTATTTATTTCTAATCATAATCAAAAGAATTACATGCAACTACTTCCGTTCACTGGCTATTCAGCATTCAGAACTCCCGGAAAAGGTCTTCCCTCCGAAAGCTGTCTTGCTCATCAACATTCCTTTCCAGAAGTAATACCCTGTGGATTGCTTGCATTTTTAATGTACAAAACATTTTTTTAAAGTGGCAGAAGGCAAAAAATAATCAGTTTTTCTATTCAAGCCATTCTTTTATCTACAAATCATTGACTGTTTTTATATAATTTTTACTTTTTTTATGCAGCCAATTTTCAGAGGAATAGTTTGTGGCCTGTACTGAGATTTTGAGTTTTTCACTAAAATTTGAATGCATAGATTATGTGCCAAGCGAAAAAATCCAGAATGATTCATTTTTTGAACAATAAAATTTAAATTATTACACCACATTTTTCTGAAGCACTGTAAAATGTATTGAGGAAACATTGCTTCTTATAAGACTCAAAATATGAAAAAATACATTTCTACCAATTTATTCATTTTGTGTTAAAATTTCAGTATTGCATGCCTAACCAAATACGTGACAAAATCATTTTTCAATTCCTGTCAAATATTTACTTCTTGCTGATGCTCTTTCTGTAAGTCGTTTTTTTTAAAAATGTGTCTAAAATTAATTTTTCTTGCTCTTTGCAGCTCCTGAGCCTTTGACACCTATGTTACCTCCTGTTGGCCTTAAAGCTATAGTTTTGTCTTCCTCAACAGTTGTTTTGTATTGGACAGACAGTACTTTATCTAGGAATCAATTAGTAACTGATAGTCGCTATTACACAGTGAGATATAGTACATACACTAGTTCAAGTCCGAAATATCGTTACTTCAATTCAACAGATTTGAACTGCATGATTGATGATTTAAGGTAGGTCGTCTGTCAAAACTAAACATACTGTTTGTCTTTTTTTAACAAGTCGAAGTTCCACCATTCTCATATCATACTCCAACACGCATCCAAACATATTCTTTCGTTTTATCAATTGTTGGGAACAAAAAAATTTTTTTTAAATATTGAATAATCACTTTACATTAGTTAATAAAATAACCTTATAAGTTAAAAATATTTAACTAAAATACCTGAAAGCACAATAATGAATATAGTTACTTTTCTCATAAATAAAAACAATGTAGCAAAATCATCAGTCTAGAACAATTTATGTTCACATAAGAGTTCGATTTTGCAGGGAAGAAAGAGAGAAAATAAATTTTATTTTTTCATTTATGAAATCTGAAATTATTATTACCTTTGCTTGGAATTACCTAACCTACTACATACATAGGATTATAGTTGAAGTGCCCTTCTCAGTCAAAATTATTACCACGTAATGATAATTCTCTAGTATTATATTTTCATCAATATTTTTTATGTCTTTTAATTCTTAAATTTAATTATTTTATTTCTATTTAACACAAACTGCCGAATGGCAACACGTAATTAAAAAAAGTGAAAAAGACGCACGAGATCGTGTTCCACAAAATTTGGTCTTGAGAAAATAAAAATGACGACTTCTTGAAGTATATGTGATGTAAATAAAGTTTTGTCGATTTTTATAAAATAATGGAGTCAAATTCTTATACAAAATTAGGGTGTTGTTATAAACCTTCACAACACTCTCATAGTCAATCAAAAAAAAATTTAGGGGCGATAGGAGGGGTTTGGATCCCCTGGCGCCACTGCCCACCATTATTGTTGTCTCAAACTTTTCAGTTTGAATTAGTGCATAAAATGATATAAAATGATAAATTGTGACAAGTTACAGTGAATAAGTCATCAGAAAATACTTAAGTTTTTCACGTAGTTGGCTAGAAAGGGTATCAAACTATGAATTTTGGATTTTTATGTGCCCACACAAAATCCTCTTTGTTTTGTTGGGTACTGTTTAACAGCAAGATCCATTGAGAATAGCTTACAGTAAAAAATGCACAGTATTGATTAAATAAGGTATTTTTTCATGTAAGATTTTTTTTTAATTACTTTTGTGCTAATTACAAAGATTAAAAATATATTTATTTTTTAATAAAAAAGTAACTTGCATGTGTGAATCCTAGTCACAGATTTTCTACTTTTGATGCACAAAATATATTTGCAGAAGCATTAAAAATACATCTGTTTGTCCTCATAATTCTTTACTTAGTTCTATTCCGATATTAAAATATGAAGTTGGTCTAGAACTAAAAGAGCCCATATTCCCTTATTAACAACATTGATTTTCTAGCAGGAAAAAATCTCTCTTATACTTAGCTTAGGCTGCAAATTAGTATCTTTCTAATAGTTTAAGAAATATTTTTAAAAACAAACTGTGTATCTGTTATGCAAAAAGAAAACTATTAGCAATTATTAACAATGATATGAAATGAACAATAATTTACAAATTCTTGTACAGCGCTATAAACATGTGAATACACCTACTTTCATGAAATCTACAATGAATAAAACAAATTTCATGCCATATTTATTTTTCTTTGAGTTTGTTTTATCTTTATTACTTTATGGTATTACTTATCTTTTAAAGTTTATAGTTGTTCATAGATGCTCTCTTTCAAAGAGCTCTCACCGTACTTTATTTCTACATTTCAGGCCAAATACTCAATATGAATTCAGTGTGAAAGTTGTAAAAGGTACAAGAGAGAGTACATGGAGCATGAGTGTAATAAACACTACTCAAGAAGCTGCACCATCTTCACCACCCAGAGATTTAACTCTCATTCCATCTGAGGATGATTCTTCTTCTGTTAGTTTGCAATGGCAGCCACCTAAGCAGCCGAACGGACAAATTACAGGTGAAATATTTATATTTTTTCCTCACATGATGTTTTTGAAAGTGTATTGTGCTCCCTGTATTATACAAACTCCCAAGCACATATATTCAGTAAAAGTACATTGAAACAAAAACAAAAAAAAAACACCTACACAAAACATACATACAGTATCTTTCTCTTGTTGTGCTCTTCATTAAAACTTCAATTATTTCAACTTAAAAGGCATTAATTTGATAAAATATGAGTAACAACGTCAAAGTATCTATGTCAATTTTCCAGATATTTTACTGGGGCATCAATCACACTGATGCTTAAGCAGAGCTGAAGTATTATAATTCTACAAACAATTGCCATTTTATATAAACTGAGTTAATATTTTAAAACATTAATAAAAAAAACAATCAATCCCACTAATATGTACAGCAACCAAAATTATAATTTAAATCTTTAAAATAATCAAGAATTTAAACTGCAGAAGTAATCTCTAAGGTATTTGCTTTTTTTATTACTTTATTATTTAAAATTTATTTAAAACTTTTCTCATTGCTTGTGGTTTAGGTAAGAGTTATTATTTTTAAAAAAATCCTGAAAATCTCTGCAATATTTTAAAGAGATACTTTTTTAATTTTAAATTTAATGCAGTACTGCGAAAAATCCACTACGTACGTATGAATATAAATCACTTTTATTTCAGATTTTCTGCGATTCTATTTGCCATTTCATTCATTAATTTTATTATTGAAAAACTCAGTTGGAGATTAATTGGGTTTGCATAGTTTTCTAAAATATACATATTTTTCCTAATGTATTAGAAAGTCAAATGTATATTGAAAGTACTCCTTTTAGGTTATGTAGTGTTTTATACTACTGATAATACTCAACGAGACAGAGATTGGGTAGTGGAAGGAGTAATTGGCGACAAATTATCAGCAATTATAAGCAACCTCATGCCAGATACAACATATTATTTTAAAATACAAGCAAGAAATACAAAAGGATATGGACCTCTATCATCTGAAGTAGTATATAAAACACCTCCAGGTAATTGATTGAATATTCACTATTGCTAAATATTGCAAGTATTCTCAGTATATATAAATTGAATGTGGATATTTCACCATAGGATGTTTTTTTTAACAGGTTTGGCAAACAATTTTTTGTACATAATCATTGCTGCAGTCTCAGGAGGAGTTGTCGTAATAATCCTCATAATAATAGTTTCCATAGTTTGCAGAAAGAAACATAATGCTTATTTGGCACCTGTACAGAAAAATAGGTAATCGTATTATGTTTATTAATATGAGATTTTTTTTCCTGATACATTGTTAACTTAATTTAAAAAACTAAAGGTACAATTACAAAATAAATGCTTCACTTCCAACACATAGCAAAGTAAATATCTGCCTCAAATTAACACTGGGATATTTTACTGTTATTCCTGGGATTAGATGTCTCACTGTTGCTCCGAGGCGACTATATGAAATCTTAAATTTATGTAGAATCCAACATAATAAATGTTATCTAAAATTAATATTAAAAAAGAAACTGTCCAATAATTGTGAAAACACTAAGAAACATAAAACCTTTGAAGCTTATTAGTATATTTTTGGTTGCACTAATTCAACCAAAATTTTCTTCTAGGAGATATTTCAACCATAACTTCTTACATGTATATACATACTAGGATTGGTAATATGGTTAAAACCCAAACGGTTTTGAGGGTAGGAATTTAACATCAAAACACCTTTGCTAGGCTTTGCTGCTATGTTTTCTTTAAATTTTTCATTAAAAACGTATTTATATTGTTAATATTATTGTTATTTATCAGTAGTTTTTATCATCCTACATTTATTTATAGTAGATATGCAGGACCTAAAGCAACAGCTCGGGAGCTGAAACCTCCAGATTTATGGATTCATCATGATCAAATGGAGTTAAAAGAAAAAATTAGGCAAGGAGACCATTCAGGATTGCCTCGAAATCCACACGAAGCAGACGTTATGATCGACATCATGGAAAAAAAGAAAGGTTCTTACATAGGTACACTAATTTTCAGATATTATTTACTGAGTTAATCAAAACTATGTAGTGTTTAACAACTCATGCAAATTTAAACTTTACAGTTTCTCTTCAAATCTTTTAGCAATGTCTTAGAAAAAAGCTTTTGTTATTAATGTCATCCGTATATACAGTCGAATATCAATTTACACGAGGGATGCGTTCCTCGCATCAGTTTAAAAAGTTGTGTTGTTGAAAAAAAATGCCGTTAGGGTGCACATAATCAGTGGGAGAGAATGGTATAAAATGAAACAGTATGGTACATATAGTATGTAGCAGTAATAAAATGCAGTACTAAAATAGACCTGTACAATAGATGCAGTAATTATATTCAGTGCATTTTTAGTTGTTCAGGCATTTCGAAAATCTTTAAATATCTATAGTTGTCAGAAACTTTCTATTTTTCCTTTCATTTTCAAACTTTAGATAAACAGCCCACTCATGTGAAATTATGTTTCATCAACGTCATATTTAGAATGAAAAAGATGCGGAGTGGCGATTTGTACATTAACAAAGCAATGTTTCGACTAGTACGGTGTGAGGAACTTCCGCTTTCAGTGATGCAAAAGAAAAAGTCCATTCACGATACTAATATTTAGTACCCAATAAAGAAGGCAATACTTAAGATTGCGATTCAGTTCCGAAAATTTTCGTGTCGCAGGTGAGGAATTTGCATTAACCTTTAGGCTACGGCAACTATACAATTATCTTTTCCCTCTCCCTACGGCTCAAAGCTTTCTTAGTTCCTTCACCCCCCCCCCCCCCCGAATAGGATAGCATAAAGGGGGCGATGTCCACTTCGACCGCTGAGCTCTCCGCAATACAGGGTTACCATAGTGGGACACTATACTTGGCTAGTCATCACTTATTCAATGGTTTGAAAATAATTTTTTTCCCTCCTTGTTCCTTATGGGGTTCTCTAAAAAACACTGCTGTAAACACGTTTTTCAAAAGCAAGTCGACATACTTAAAACGTAACTAGAACAATAAAATATGAGAAAATATTAACTAACTTACATTCAATATGATCAGCAGTTAGTAGTTTTATCAGAATAATGTTTCAACCATATTAGTTGATAAAATACATGATCATATTCCCTTTTTAATAACGCGAATAACGAGATATACAGGTTTTCAGGAAATTTCATTCGAGGCAAACATTGGGGGAAAACATTGAATTAATACTTTATGTGCAGGGAAAATGAAAACTTTGACATCGAGAGGTTTTCGAGATAAACAGTTTCGACTGTATTAGTGAATATGCTAAAATATGCTTAAAGACAGTCTTACTCATTACAAATAAGCCCGCCTAATGGAATTTTCCATTAAGCTAGAGATTCTTTTATCAGAGATCACAGAAGCAATTTTCAATGGTTTTAAACATTAAAATACTATTACATAAAAAGGGTTCAACTGTAATTCATCAATAATGTTGTATATGTACACTGGAAAAAATTTAAAACATTTTAAGTTTATTGTGCAGACTTACTAAGTTATTCTGTGTAATCTCTCTTTTCTCATTTTTTTATATAATATTACTGACATTAATAGTATGAATTTTTTAAGTTGAGATAAAAGTAAAAGTGTTTCTACTGTATGTGCTCCTCTCACATAAAATTGAGCCTGTGAAAAATCAACCACAAAAATGCATTTATTTTTTGACACATATGTATGCTTAAGACAGAGAGAGAAAGAAATATATTTCTATAAATTACACATTTTATTAACGTTCAATTCTAATACAAGAAATTGTTACAGCTTAACACAATTTAAAGAGCACTAAGTTCGTATTCAGGTACAAACTAATAAACATAAACACTCACACAAATATTGATACACACATATATATTATAGCCCCCCCCCTCCCCCCCCCCCCCCCCCCATTCCGTTTTTTTTTTTTTTTTCCCCCAACTCGAAATTTGACCTGGTGGACGCATTTGCAAAGCTCTGCGTAACTTCCTAAGCGTCCGTTGAATTTTCGTGATAAATTTCAAAACAATTAATATCAACGCATAGAGCAACATTGCATTTTTTGCATATGATGGTTGAGCGCCTTTGCACATTTTTTTTTAGAACAGACAATGCATCTTT
Source organism: Uloborus diversus (assembly GCF_026930045.1). NCBI lineage: Eukaryota > Metazoa > Arthropoda > Arachnida > Araneae > Uloboridae > Uloborus > Uloborus diversus. The sequence continues at coordinate 50,395 of NW_026557886.1, read as the reverse complement.
GTCGATTTTTAATTGCTTGTGGCCAATGTCCTTCGTTAGAATTTCTTATACAAATATTCTTCCTAAGTGGTGATTGAACGGACATATTACTGGTTGAAGGGCTTATTGTAATGCTTGTTGATATAGTTAGAAGTTGTCTGATGAGGTTCTTGCGAAATGTTTTGTGGGTGCTTTTCGGAAATTTTAATTTAAACAAATAATGACAGTTAAATACTGTTAGATCAAGGAGATGGAAAAATAACTTCTTAGTCCACTTCATTGTTCTTCTCCCAAAGGTATACGAATTGGCCATCCTATCACTTAAATTCACATATCCCATGTGCTGATTATAATCTTCTACAATTTCTGGTTTTTTATTATCTTTGCTAGTTTTCAAATCCGGACAATGTATGTTGCTGAGCATATAAACATCGCGTTTATCTTTCCAGCATAATGCTGTAAGCCCTGTTGCATTATATTTTAATTTTACTTCCCCCTGCTGCAGTTTACATTTAGATTTTGACAATTCTTTTGGGTAATATTTTCGGTTTGATTGTATGGTTCCACAACTGTTAATTTTATAGTTGAAGAAAAGATCTGAGAAGAGCAATGGGGAAGAAAAGAAGATGTCCATGTAAAGCTTGTGCCCTTTGTTCTTGAAATGCTCACACATTTTTACTACCACATTGTGTGATGATAAATTAGTGGTACTTCCTTGTGAGTTATCTTTACCAAGATAAACTTGCATATGACAAGTATAACCAGTTTTATCACAAATTTTAAAAATTTTTATACCCCATCGCTTGTGCTTTTTTGGAATATATTGTTTGAAAATAACAGGACCTTTGAATTTCACAATAACTTCATCAATGGACAGTTCTTCTGTGGGATCATACAGGCTTCTAAAATATAAATTTATATGATCAAATACTTCTCTAATTTTCCACAGTCTGTCGTAATTTGGATCGTTTCGGTCTGGCGAGATTTCGTTGTTAGCAAAGTGTAAAAATTTAAGGATCTGTAAATACCTGTCTCGGGACATGCTTTTTCCGAAAATAGGCGTTTCAATCAGTTCGTCTTTCGACCAATATTCACAAATATCATCTTTATCAATATGACCCATTAAAAGGGTCAAAGCAATAAAACGTTTTAGTTCTTCAGTGGTACAAGGCTTCCATTCTAAAACATGTTTCCTTTTTCCTAAATGTACTGGCTGCAAAGTCTGAGAAGCATACTTGTTCGTCTCTTTACATAAAAATTCAACAAAGTCATTGGTAAAAATGAGATTGAAATAGTCTTTCTCTTCTTGTAGTTCCTCCACACTTACTTTCACGCCAACATGCGAAGTGAATTGGAATTTCATTGGAGAATCAGAGACTTTTGGGTTATCCCACTTTTCTAAGGCTCCAACTTCAAAAGAATTTTCTGGAAATTCCGGTGCGATGATAATATTTTCTTCATTTCCGTCGATTAGCTCAGATTGCATAAACGATTCATCCTCCTCCTCGCACTCTGACTCACTATCAGCATAGTTTTCATCGTCTAGTTCTTGCATCAACTTTTGTATTTCTTCATCTGTGAGTCCTTTCCGACGATACATTTTTATGAGCAATAAAATTAGTAATTACATTAGAGGTTTAGATTTTCTGTAAGTATATTTGGTTCAGTTTTAAAATTGAAATCACTGAAATAACGCTTCTCATCTAACCTAAGGCTAACGACAACAAAATAATAAATATCAAACTCTATTTGTGAGGTAGACCACTGGATTCAATAAATGCCAGATGTCCTTATCTATGCGCTAAAATGCGGAGGTAAATAGCGTTCAACTGAGACCAAAGCCATTGTAAATACAATGTAGAATACCTTAGATTCAAGGGAGGCAACTTTGCTTTTCAGCTTGGCTATTCAGAAAAATGATGACACTAATACGTGTGTCCAAGAAAGAATCCACAATAATAGCGAACAATTCCTTGCTTTGCTTTTCTGAGCAGGTGCAAGCGGAATATGCTTGAACACCGTATTCATTTACATAAAGAACGTTAGCGCTTATCTACCTTTTAGAGCATGCAAGGCACCCTTTTTTGTATATGAAGCTGTTAGAGGCGTTTCAAAGTCAATCACTGTCGAGTGAGATAATATGGAGAGACAGCCTACAAATCCCCTGATATCCCCATTCACTCTTTCTTCTAATTGTGGTTGAAATACCTCTAGTAATTGTTGAAGGAATAAGTTCCGCTCCCTTCACAATGCACAAGAAAAATATCTGGGCAAATTTGTTTTAGATTCCAAGTCTTTCCTCTTTTCAACATTTCCTATTTATGTACTATCTTTATAATACATTTTCACTACCCAGTACGTTGTTATTTGTGAGTAAGAGAAGTAAAAAAAATACGCATGAGTAAACAGAAAACCAACCTCTTTCTTCCATTTTTTACTGGCATAAACAGTTCCAAATGTAAGAATTAATTAACAGAAAAAAAATTAACAGACATTAGACTCTCATTGAAAACTGAGTAAGATATATCAGGTGCTCTTATAAATCTTTTCACTTAACCTCTTTTTTTTTTGCGCAAGAAAGAAAGAGGAGCAACCGACTTTGATTTAAAAATTAACATTTTAAGCCCCTTAAATACAAACAGGGGGAAAACTGAATGCACAAATTTATACTTTATTAACTGCTTTATAAGGCCATAACGTGTAAGAATTCCTAAGTTGAACCATAAAATTAAAAAATTCAGCGAAAAAAAAATCCTTGTAAACGTGCCCCGGTGTACCATACTTATTTTGTTTCACTCAGCATATCCTTAGTCCTTTTAACTTTCTACTGAAATAATATTCGCTATAGACAAAATATCAAGGAAATACATTTATATTTTCTAAAATATCAAAATTAGGTATTTATGCTTTTCACTCAATAAGTGATCAATTATCACAGAAGATTTTGAGACGTAGCGAAGGGGGGGGGGTAAAAACACCCCTCAGAGCCCTTGATTTTAACATTCTTGCCATCCCTAGTGCAATAACTTTTACATATTAAAAGCCTCGTTTTGAACGGAAAAACCCCTCCAGAAGATAATTCTGGCTGTGCTAGTGACTCTTTTTATTTAAAAAAAAAATGAGCATTTAGTCTAACTTTCAATTTTTAAAACAAAAGATTCACGACACAGATTCTTAATTGAACCTCTCTTTCAAATTTATTGATTTTAGAATGTTTTCCATGTTTTGTTGAAACGGTATTACAAATAATTTTCAGTTAAAAAGTAAATAAAGAAATAAATGAAACGTAGCAAATCGCAAATTGATAAGTTGTTTCCTATTCAGCATGATATCCATTTTCGAAAAGTTAGCAAAATAAGATATGCTTTTCAAGTGTTTAATAAAACCATAACAAAAGAAATATTTTGGAGAATGATGTTTCTTGCCTCTGCTCCCTAAATATCTACACTGCTTAAACTAAATAGGTGTTTTGTACTCAGCAAAATATGCTGTTATTAATTATAGGAAGCCTTACTATTGGGTTATTAAACAGAAAAAGGCTATCAAAAATTTTTCTTTCCTTCAAGTATTTTATTTCTTTTCTTTCTCCCCTCTTTTTCGAAACTTCACCACACATTCCTTCACTGGGAACAAAACTATGCCAAACGCCTCTGATTGACAGACCCCCAAAAGGGGTGTAGTGCGTTTCATTCATTTTCTCCCTGCGTAGGCGTGTGTGAAAGGATTATCAGCTGGGGGAAGTAACTGGAGGGGGAAGGGAAGGACTGGTACAGACGTTGTACCACAGCCGTAGGAAGAGAGCACTTTTTGTCGGTACAGCATATGTACCGCCGATGGCTAAAGGTTAACTCTAAAACTCGCTATATAGCCATTTGGTGTTTTTCAAATCTCATTGCAGCGCGAGTCCACTGCAGTTTAAAATTGCTCATAGAAGTAAAGTAATCCATTCTTAGTTAGGTTCCATTCTTATGTTTCATATTTCGGATATATATTAATATTTAATTTTTAATACTAGTAACGTTTGGGATATTTTTCCTATTTTTTATTTTTTTCTTCTTACTGGTTGAGTTTTGGCACATTAACATAATAAAAGACAATTACTAAATATATTAAGTTTTGGAGGTTATTTGGTAAAATTGAATAAAGTTTTTATTTCATTTTATCAGTGGCATAAAAAAGTAGATGGTGTCCATGTCTAGACCCGCAACTTGAAGCTCAAACTCATTTAATTATCTCCTACAAAATATAAGGTCCTTTAAAATCACTTTCTACAAGGGAAATTAAATTTTTTCTCTTTCGTTTAAAATATGTTTTTCATCATCTAATCAATTTTATGTGTATGTATGCCTATGTAAAATTTAAATAAATTACGCCTGCATATATTTACGGTTTCAAGTAGCCGAATTGTACTTCTTGAATTAAATATTCACTGTCAGGAAATAGTTAAAAATTTGAAGGTTGAATTCTTTCAACTTTTAATTCCAACCTTCAACTTTTAATTTATTGCAGCAAATATTCGTAAAAATCATTAAAAAATGTTTCGAATGACAAATTGATTCAGTAAAGTTAAGGAAGAATAAATAATCCTTATTAATATATTCCGTGTTCAAATGAGCTATATTATTATTACTCTAAATCACTTCTTGACTTTTTTCGTTCAACCCTCAAACGGTGTGTAAGTGTATGCTTTTCATTTTTTAATTTTTAAAAAGTAGCGCGAAGTAGCGACTACTTTTCAAAAGTAGTTTGTAGTTGCTACATTTTGAAAAAAGTAGTTGTAGTTAAATTACATTTGAAATAAAGTAGTTGTAGTTCGCTACAAATAAAATGTAGTTTTTCCAACCACTGTCTTTGAGTCATCGCCTCTCTTAACGACAGATTGTTCTCTTCTCAGGAGCAACCAACATATGATCTTATAGTGGTAGCTCCTGACAAGTTTTGCTGCATACATGATAGTTAACTTGAAATCAAAAAAAGACACACAATTAGGAAAAAAATAATGGCTCAATTCTCTGTGATTTAGATAAAATCAATGATGGGTTACCTACTATAACAAACATCCAGTACTTTGCACTTACTTAAAGTTATAGAAGTAATTCAATTTTTTAATGACATGGATAAATATTTCACAACATATATGAATAGGTGAAAGTTCTGACATTACCCTATCATAAAGTGTACTAAGCACTTTTGTTTTTCTTTAATTAGCGCCTCTTTTTTTCTCTCGAACTCCCTACCACTTTAACAAGAACACATCTTCCAAGATTACATGTAATTTTAATGTATATTTTATGCAGAAGAAGTTAGTTCACAGCAGAACCCTGTTTTATTTATTATTTTACTTTTCCCACTTGAATGTATTGAAACATTTCATAATTTCATAGACAAAATGTCAGTTATTTGAAAGAATAAAAATTAAAATAACAGAATTGAATTAGAACTGCTTTTTTTAGCAATTCTGCATTAAAATCAGTAGAAAACATTTAATCTGTAAGAAGAAAAATGCAATAATAACTCTCACTTTGTAAAGAAATCCTTAACTAAACCATATCAACATTTAAATCTATACTTTCTAAGTAACTAATTTCATGCTGTCATATTTAAAACCAATACCACTCAGGATAAGGTTAATAAGTGATTATATTTCCATAGTGGTTTATGCAACAAAAAAAAAAAAAGAGGAAAAGAAAGAATTTCTCGACTCATTTAAAAATTAATTTTGTTTTAGTTTTTGAATGTTTTCTTCCCATTTGCATGTTAAACTGTGGATCATGCACGTTAGACATCATACCTTTAAATTTTACAATGAAACATTATGATATTTTTATTTTTACAAAAAATGACAATAAAAACTTGGGTTTTTTTTAAGTTTTTGATTTCAATTACTACATTTTTTTTTTCTTTGTTTTGACAAGTTATTATTGTTTGAACAATTTATTTGATTTATAATTTTGCCTTGTTTCTAATATATCTTTTTATTTATTGCATTTTGTTTTGTTTTGAATTTTTGTACAAGTAGATGATATGGCTGCATTAGTAGATGGAATGTGTGATACTAGTCCCTCCAGAGTAAAATCATTTTTAATACATCCAGAAAATTTCACCATACCTCCACCTCCTCCCAGTAAGTAATCCCACTAATTAAACTCGCGTAACAATTAACCATTTTCATCAAATAATTATACCAATACTCAAAAAGTAAATGCATAGGATATAAATCAAATATTTAGAAAATATCATTTAATGTAAATTTTGGTACAGTAGAACTCAAATTATCCATTGAGACCAAACACCCCTCAGATAATCAAAAACTCAGATTGTTGGACTTTCCCAAGAAAAAAAAAGAGTCAATTAACTAATTGCTGTATGTATGTTAAAAATGGGAGAAAAAAACTAGCTTTAAAGAAAAAGAGTTAATTAAATTGAGAGGCAGCACTTATACATGCTACGCTTACTTACAAGTGCTGTACATTTGAAGTCGATAACAGAACTGCACCATGAGACGGTGACTCATCATCAAAATAATGCTCGCCTTACACCTATGCTAGCTTGGCTGAGAGAATAACAATACTGCGCATGGGAAGAATTATTATTTTTTGAATCGTAGTATGTTTGTCTTATTTTTCTTCCCAGAAATTATGGAAGAGATTCGAATAATCAGCAATTCAGGTGGTAGGAGCTTGGATATTTTGGATAATTGTTCTACTGTACTTTAAATGCTACAAATACTTGCTTTATAAAGTACAGTTGGCTCTCTGTTTAACAACGCTCTATTTAACGACTTGCTCTATTTAACGACGGCTCTTCATGGTCCCAGATGGTCCACTATAATGTTAAAAGTATTCTAGTTAAGGACACTCTCTACTTAAGGACTATATTTTTTGGTCCCTTGAAAGTCGTAAACAGAGAGCCAACTGTAATTTCTAAAGTTATACTGTTTTAACACAATGACTCAAATACTAGCTTTATCAGCGACAACTCCAGTACCCAATGGCGGTTTAGAGTCACCATATGAAATGGGATCTAGTGGCTTGGCCAGACCAGTCTATCCAAGGACACAGTACAACATTCCTCATGCCCATGTGACAATAGATGCTGCGCATCCCGGTAAGCATGATTTTTTTTTTTAATGTTTCTTTTTTTCCCTGTACATAAAAGAATGCTGACCACTAAACTCATCTTTTAGGTTCATCTTCATCAACCCTTGCATCCCCATCTGCTCGCACTCATCATCCATATGATCAAGTAACATCTCCCACTCTCCACATAACACTTGGTGGTGCATCTGTGCTGGGCACAGGTCAACATGCCACTTACTCCAGCAACACCAACACAACTGCAGAATCCACATCTGCATCAGGGACTCTGAGCAAAAAACCACCAAATCATTCTCTTAAGTCTTTCAGTGTGCCAGCACCACCTTGCCAAAGTGCCCCAACAACACCCCAACCAAGGCATATAGGTACATTTATTTTACCACATTTTAGTTCAAATATGTAATGAAACTTAGTTGTGAACCAAAGAAATCAAATTAAATTAATTTGCAGTAGATTTATTGATATTGCATTCCAACAAAATGTGTTAAGGTACACTTTTGCCACTTTCTGTCAAAGTATACATTTTTTAATTTCTACCCACCAAGAAATATTTTGTTTTTAAAGAAACTATCTTATTAGTTTTATGACAGTTGGAAATCAAGCAATGTCCTTGGAAAGCAATAAATTTTACTGCATTTTTGGAGGGAGTAAATTTTTTACACAGTCAAACCTCGTTGAAAGGAACTCAAAGGGACTTTTAAAATTAGTTTGTCTTATCCAAAAAACAAAAAATAGCATTACTTTTAAGTGCAATAGGAAGAGGATCACGAATATAGTTTGGTTTAGCAGTAAGTTACTTAGAGCATATTCAAATTAACAAGGTTCAACTATATTTGATTTTCTTACAATGAATTTTTAGTAAGCAATTTAACTGTAGTAACTCTTGTAATTTATATCCAATGTTGATTTTTTTTATTTATTTATTTTTAACCTTTTTTTTGTTTAGTCTGTCTTTGTCCAATGTGTGACAGGCAATGAATTAAAGAATTAATTCTCACATTTCTTTTAACACCATGGCAAGACTTTTCAAATTTAATTGTAAAATGAACACATCCAACTATATCACTTTATGCATTAATTTTCTGTAGTACCATCCCCCCCCCCCCCAAAAAAAAAAAAAAAAAAAAAATCTTGCCTGCTTTAGCTTTACAGTAGTTGATTGCATAATAAAAGTTTTATATATTTCATTCTAATTTATAAAATCCAACTAGCTTATATATTTTTTCATATGTAGTAGCTAATGCATGAACTTATTTTTCTACAATATTATGCACAACTTCAACAAATTTTTTCTTTTAGTTTTTATGGCCAAATTTTGTTACAATTCAGGTTAATATGATAGGTATATGGTATAAGGGTTTATTCTGTGACTCCATTGGTTAGTTCAAGATTCTTCTTAAATGTACTTAATATAAAGGAGGGTGACAATCTATAAACGTTCAACTATACTGCTGTTTTTTACTGTACCCATTCTTGTAAATATCTCCTTCTTTGCCAAATATTGAGCATTATAAATTAAGAAATAATTATAAAATGCAAACAGCTATTAAAATTGCATACATTTGTTTTGGGGAACACAAATGTCTCATTCAGAAGTAGAAACAGGCCAGCACCCCTGGAAAAAGGATAGCAGACGGAGAGTGGGATGTTAGATTTTTTTTTTTTTTTCCTGCACAAAGACACAACCTTTGACTTTCACTTTCCTGTTTTTCACTTTAGTCAAACCTCAACAAGTTGCCAGTCCTCAGAAGAAGCTTTTAGCTACCGGTGGTCCATCACCTGCAACGCCTTCATCTCAACAGTCCACTCTAAAATCTCGGCCTTCAACGATGCCAAGACATCAGGATGGTGGCTGCAGTGACAGGGAGGACCTGCCTGTAGGTACTTAACTCTATTGCTGCTCTTTCTCTTTCATCTTCGCTTATATCTCTCACTAACAGTGCATTTACTATTTCTATTAACCACACTTCTGTTTACAAATTTCAACTTGCCTAGTTCTGCAATGCATAACCAGTAATTATTGAATTAAGTCCTTCTGCCAGGGTCTTGTCGAACTGTTTTATAACAACAAACTGTTCAAACCTGATTCAAGCAAGTTTGTCACATAACATTTGTGTTGTAGGAAAAAAGAATTGGAATACTGTTTTAAAGAATGCATCTTTCTCCCTCTCTAATTCTTTTAAAAACGTCTAAAATATTAATCTACTATGCATCTTTTCTAAATATACCACAGTTAAAGGCTAATTCAAAATATTTAAAACTAAAATAATAATCTTATTCTGCCATTGTAAATAGATATTAAATATGTGTTTGATTTGATGTCACATTTTTTTTCTTCTTATTTCAGTTTCAATCAACACCTAAGCAGAGTACATTTGCAAATATTTTTTCCTTGCAATCAAAAGTGTTTAATACTACTATTCTTTTAATTCAACCTTGATAGTTTGGAGGGAAGAGAGGATTCACTTATCTTTTCTGTTAAAATTAAAACTCTTTCTAAGAAGAATTGAATCTGAAATAACATATGCATTAGGGTGGTTCAAAAAAAACTTTTTTTCAGCTAGAGTTCAGAACACCCCCTATTTTTTACACTTAATAATAGTATTACTAGCTGCATGCCCGGCGTTGCACGGGCTACTTAAAAAATAAAAGAAATGTCCAATTGATGTTTTTGTATTACTCTGACATCAGTTTCTAAAGCGCTAAGGAGTAAATAAATGCGCACAATGCAAGGTTTGCAAAACACCAGTAGAGCATATTTTTGGCAAAAATCTCTTTAACGTTAATCATGGTTAACAATGATACAACTTATGAGTATTTTCAATTAGCACAAAAGATGAAAATATATGCATTATCAACTATAATCTGTGCTCACATTAAAATGAATCACATCTGATAGATTATATCTGAAACATTGATGTACAATTACAATCGGCTTTTTACATAAAATGACACACACTTTTTGGTTGATTACGTGAAACTAAAGCACCAAGACTAAATAAATGCCAATAAGCATTAATTTAATACCATGTCATCAGATTCCAATTTAGCTTTAGTTAAAATCCTTAAAAACAATCTTTTTTGTTCAACTCAGTTTCACTTAAAGAAATCCAAACAATCTTAATTTAACGTGTTCTTTTAACGATACAAACTGTATTTTAAAAATAGAAACAGGAAGGATAAAGAGAGTTATTACAATTCAAAAACACACACCTATGACGGGAAAAAGTCCAACAAATAGCACATAATTAGTCGCACATCCTAAATGTACCAAAATATGAGGCCGATGAATGATAATCTTACACTACAATCAATAAACATAGCTAAAGAAACAACTTTCATATGCTTAAAAGAGTTAAGAACGTTGAATGTAAAAAATAAAAAAAGGACAGACGATAAAATAAAGGCTATGTCCGAATAGAGCAACCAATTTTAAACTAATTTAAAATGAAATTCTAGATGGAAACGCTGTTTTAAGATTTGGACAGCAACCAAAAAATCTCTTTTAAAACATTTATTAGAATTTTACTAGCTCACTCATATGAAAAATGGCAACAGGAAAGAAATAAAAATTCCTGAACAACGTTATGTTAATTAACGTTTATCTCTGCTAATTAAAGTCGCACAATTACGAGATTGGTCCTATTGTTTTCTTTGGAAAATTTCGAATTGATCGGTATCTCGTTTGACTCTCGATTCGCAGTGGTTCTCGAGAAGATCGATCTTCAGACGGACAGACGCACGCGAACAGATTTTAATATTATAGTGGATACTGTAAAAGTTTTAGCTTCTTACTCAAATTTTAAGACGGTGCTCAAAGACCCCATAATTTAACATTAGCCATATCACAGAAGATGCCACAAATTGAGAAATATTTAATTTCCCCAGCTATTTTATCGTAAATAATTATTTTATTGCAATGTATATGCATATTTCTAGTGTATATTATAATGTGTAGCATTGTTTTTTCAGTTTAATATGTTTTTTTCAGCCCCCCTCTTCATACTATTGAAGTTTGGCGGAGGGGGTTGAGTACCCTCTTTCAGTTGAAATAGGAAGATAAAATTCTTCCAGTATAATGCTATCCAAAGTCTAAAAATAGTGAATGGTATCCCAGTATCTAGGAGAAACTTTTTTTTTACATGTATTTTTGAAACACCCTAATGTGCATAGGTACGCAATCTGGAAAAATGGAGATGACATGACTTTATTGCACTTTCCAATAAATTTTGAATGGTATAAGCAGGGGTTCCCATCTCCCCCAAGTACACTGGTACAATCAATAGAGCAATCTGCACTCTGCCCCCCCCCCCCCCCCCCGGGTCACTGCGGTATAAGGGTAGTTAATTCGTTATTTACTTTCTGACTACATTATGCAAACATTAACTGACTACATCTAACATCTGACTACATTAATCAAAATAAATCAGCCCAGCAAGAAGAAAGGATGATATTGATTCATTTGATGTGATACTAAAATGATGTGCATCTAAAATCTGCAAACTGTTTTCATAAACATAATATTTCTAAAAAGAATTAATTGGCTGAAGCAAGAATCATTTTTACTGATGTATTGTGTAAGCATTTAATTCATAACAGAACTAGCTGTACTCACATGGCTATGCTTACTTGTACTATAAGGTTTAAAAAATAAAAAAAAACTCTTCAAATGTAAAAATTTCCCTTCCCACCCTGAAATAGAGAAAAGATTATGATCGTCAATTTAAATGTGCACACATAATTTTACTTATGCTTGAAGCACATTCAATGAAGCAAAAAAAAAATCATGCTATAATGACGTCAACTGCCGCTCTTAACTCCCTCTATCAAAGTAAAATGCATCTAACTTAAGTACTCTTTAAAATCATTTAAAAACACCATAGCTAAACATTTAAAGTTAAATAATAAACGGATCACTTCCAACTATTCAAACTGAAAGAAATAAAAAAAGTTTAAATTTTTATTGCCAAAAAATAATCAGACGATATATTTAATTTGAGAGAATGAATTTCATTGGTCATGCAGCAAAGGATCAGAGTTAAGTGAAAATCCCCCTACCCAAAGAACAAAGAATTTAATTGAAATACTTTGTGTAATTAGAACAAAATTAAAATCTTTGCTTTCCCTGAAGGAAAAACAATTTTTTTTTTTTTTTGAAATACTTGACATAGTTGCAATAAATGAAAATTGAGGAGTTTACTTTCAATGCGGATTATATCCACTTTTTGAAAAGAAAAACGGGTTTTTTTCGTTTTCAGAATCTCTAAAATAAGCCCTATCGACCCATGAATTTCCCTTTTCTCAAAGTGGTTTACATTATCTACTGTTAAAAATTGTGTAAACATTGGTTTTACACCTAAATGGTGCATATACATCCCCTTATTTCTCACCAGGTCTTTTACAGCAAAGTGGAACCTATCCCTTATTTGCCAATCAAGCATAATACCTGTCCGCATAACGACATCGTAGCGAAATTTCAATATTGAAGCTTCGAACAACAGCAGCCCTATGATTGGAGCACTTTTGCTTAGACAACTCTAAACCATTGGTTTCATAATATTTTTATATAACTTATGTGGAAACTCTGAGGGCAAATTACTCATCTTTGGGCACCTATTAGGCCCTGGCAACCCTGCTTAAGGATCAGAAAAAAGTAGGCAACCTTACTTTAGCGTTTTGTTTACAGCTTTTACTCTTCATTTATGACAATAATTTCCGGAAACTCAATGATGGGTAAATCATCTTCCTCATTGAAAAACTTTTATTTGCTGACAACCCTGATTAGGGAGCCGAAAAAGGTAGGCAACATCAGTGGTTGGAAGTAGCGTGCTACAAGTAGCGACGCTACTGTAGTAGCTACATTTTTTAGTAGTTTGCAGTGTAGTGCACTACTTTCTTAAAAAAGTAGAGTAGCGAGTAGTTCAATACAAAAAAAAGTAGTTTGTAGCGATTTCTGGAAACTACTTTTAAATAAATTTTCAAAAAAAAAAAAAAAAGAAACAAAAGAAACAAAAAGGTTTCAAGCGAATCTGACGGGTGCAAGTTTTACGCAAGTATAACTTGCACCAATCAAATTTGTAAGACTGAAAAATTCGAGCCGACCTCAGACATATTATTTTGGTGCCATTCGTTCCATCTACGACGCCGTTAGTTTGTTTGGCATCGAAATTTTCACATTTCCCAAATATTCGCCTTCAATAGAGCATGACTTAGAAAGAAAAGAAAAAGCGATAACTGCCAATTTAGTACCGCGTTTGTGTTTTCTGAGAGAGGAGTGGGGGAGGAGGCTCAAAAAAGTATCTATACAATTTTCCATGAACATACCTGTAATTTTTGACATTTAAAAACATCCCTCAAACTGTTTCAACCCATTTCTTAACTTCATATTACCGAATATATAAAGAACTGAAATCTTACTGTATTAAAAATAAATAAATAATAATAATAAGCTGTGTTATTGAATAAAAGCACTATTAGGATGCACAAACTCAATGAAGGAGAATGACATAAATTGAAACAGTACGGTACATATAGTATGTAGCTATAATAAAATGCAACATTACAACAGTACTGTACAGTGGATACAGTAATTATATTGTTACGGATTCGGTGCGACTTCCACTTTCTTGAAATGAAGACACAGTTCTTGATAAAAACACAGGAGCTTTATTTACACTATGTACAGGAGAAATCGTTAACAACTGCTAAATTATTCATCAGCAATTAAGCAATTATCACACAACACCGTAAACTCAACGGTTACACACGTATTTACTTCCAAATACGAAAACAACACAGCGAAATGCCTCGCTATAAACAGAGCAAATACGCTCTCCGTTCTAAATCTCAAGCGAAACTCTCCTTTTTATCACGCAGGACGCTTTTATAAACATCGAAAGAAATCTCTCAACTGTTCCACACGCTTCTGGAAAATAGTAGACCGTTATCCAATTTTATCAATGAACAAAAAGGAAATAGGGGGGGGGGTCGTATACTTTAGCCATATGAAAAGGGGTTGTATATTCATTACGGGAAACTATTTACAGGTTACGTTACTACAATAATTACTATTTACAGAATTTGTAACAATATTCTACACACTCTTTAGTTATTCTAGTACAGTGAAACCTGTGTAAGTTGACCACTTGCGGTGCAGTACTTTGGTGGTCAACTTAGACAGGTGGTCAACTTATAAAGGGGGTAAAGATTTTTTTTTTTTTTTTGGAATTCTTGCACCATGACACCTTTTGTAAATCTTGCAATTGACACCTACTCTTTCTGTTTAACTCACTTTCATTGTTTAGCATTACTTTGAAACAATAATTTAAGATGTTATTCAAATATTTTTAGAGATTATTTTCCCAGAATGACATATAATGTGTCATGCAAATTTAAAATTTCAGTAAATTGATCAAAAAAAGAAAGCCTTATTGTTTATGAAAAGTTACTCATTTTATATTAATAGTTCCTAAAAATTTATAACTAATCAAAAATTAAATTTTTTTCGCTTAACAACAGAAGAAAAACAAGTTTGGGGAATAAAAGGGTTCTTAGTAGTTTTCCCATGTGATTAAACTCAAAAGAAGGTTTAGTTATGCTGCTGTTTCACTTAGTTGGTAAAATGCTGGTCTGGCATCAGAGATATTCTTGGAAAGCTTTAAAAAAAAATAATAATAATAATAAAAAAAATTTGCTAAATAAAATTTTAAAAAATAAACCAAGTGGTCAACTTACAAAGGGTTTTTTACAATACTCCAATCCAAACTTGGTGTTCATTAGTGGTCAAGATAGACAGGTGGTCAAGATAGAGAGGTGGTCAAGTTACAGAGGTTTTCCTTCATTATATAAGATAGGACTAATTCCGTTCCTGACAAAAGCGGTCAACATAGACAGGTGGTCAACTTACAAAGGTGGTCAACTTTACAGGTTTTACTGTATATCGAAAATCTTTACATTTGTTTAGTTGTCAGAAACTTTCTATTTTTCACTCAATTTTTGAACTTCAGATAAACTTATGGGAAATGATGTCTCATCAACTTCATATTTAGAATGAAAAAGAAGCGGAGCGACTTGTACACTGACAAAGCGATGTTTCGACTAGTACGGTGAGGAGAACTTCCGCTTTCAGTGATTGCTAAAGGGAAAGTTTATTCACAAAACTAATATTGAGTGTGTTGCGGGTGAGGAATTCGCGTTAGTTCCGAAATTCGTTACTCGAGGAAAACTCCGCATAAACCGAATCGCGTTGCCGCGCGAGTTCACTGTAGTTTAAAATTGTACATTGAAGAGAAGTAAGCTTTTATTTCATATTTCGGATATTTATTAATGTTCGATTATAAATACTAGTACCGTTTTTCATATTTTTCAATTTCTTTTTTCTTTTCTTTTTTTTTTCTTTTTTTTAAATGATTGAGTGTGTTGATACATTAACCTAATAAAAGTCAATTACTAAAAATTTTAGTTTTGGAGGCTTTCGGTAAAATTGAAAAATGCTTTTATTTCATTTTATCAGTGGCATAAGGTGGGAGATAGTGTCCAGGTCCGGACCACTAACTTGATGATCAAAACCAATTAATTAGTTCAAAAAATATAAGTTCTCTATAAGATTAACTCCTATAATAATAAGATAAATAAATACCTTTGTGCTGAACAGTAAAGTAAGACAAAACAACGTAAGCAGATAAAGTAAAGTAAGATAAACAACGTAAGCATTAATAAAACGCTTAAAAGCGTTTTATTTCCATCTTTTACTCTTTATTTATGATAACGATTTTTGGAAACTCAATAAGGAGAAAATACTTATTTTTAGGCACTTTTCAACCCTGGCAACCCTGATTAGTTCAGGTGAAAGAGAGAAATTCTTACTTTCAAGTTTTATTTACAACTTTTACTCTTCAACTATGGTAGCAATTTTAGGAAACTCGATGATTAGGAAACTTGTTCTAGTAGTTCAAACCCACTAGGCTTGACCTACCCGAACAATAGGGTAGGTCAAGCCTAGTGGGATCTCGTACTATCAGAATAAAACTTCCCTTCACAAATATGACTACAGTTCCTAAAATCTAACAGCCGTTGTTCCCAAAAAGAAATAGTACAACAGTTGGTAAAATAAAATCAGCAGTCTTTAAAAATCCCTATCAAACTGGGCTGCATGGGCTACCTCAATTGTTACACCGTTTCTTGACGGAGAAACTGAGGTCATGTGACACATGCCTAAAATTTTCTCTTGAAAAAATAAGGAGAAATCTAGCCAAAATTGTGCCATTGAAATATCTCCAACAGAACCTATAAATCGTCATTGAAAAGAAGGACAACAGTTTTCAAAAAGGGGGAACTCCCAAATATTTTCATTACTAAACCCGTAATCTGAATGAAAAAAAATTTGAAAAAATCCCCTCATTAGCATGAGAATGACAATCCCTAAAAACCATAATTAGATTGAGGACATAAATAAATCAATGTTTCTGGGGAAAACTTTTGTCTGAATAAGAGAACAGAGCATGAAAAATCCAATTATATTGGGGACAATAGCTCCTAAAACTTTCCTTTTGAAAAAGAAAAAACTTTCCTGAAAGGACCCATCTTAGTAAGAAAATCGATCTCTACAAACTCTTGGACTGAAAAGGTAACAGTTTTTCAATAACCCCAACCATCGCTTTAAAAATCTCTATCTGGATAGAGAAAATACAGTTGGCTCTCTAACGACTTTCAAGGCACTACAAAAAATCGTCCTTAAGTAGAATGCGTCCTTAAATAGAATGCTTTCAAAAGTACAGTGGAACATATGGGGCCATGAAAAGTCATCTTTAAATAGAGAAAGTTGTTAAATAGAGCTTTGTTAAACAGAAAGGCAACTGAAGCTCCAAAAACAACATTCAGAATATAGAAAAATTCAGAATACAGAATATAGCATCAACAGTATGTCTAAAAAGAAAAAAAAAGAAAATTAAGTTTGAAAAAAACAGCACAAAAAACATTCCTTTTTGAATAAGAACAAATTTCTCAAAGCTCCCCATTGAAATAAGGATGCCAGTTCCTCAAAAATCCATATCAGCTTAGACCAGTAGTGCCCAACCTTTTCCTACGCAAGGATCGCACCACATATTAAAATGAGTCTCGTAGGCCAGAACACATAAAATTTCAAAATATTGGTTTTCAAAAGTGTTTGTAATTTCTGCACATTTTTTTCAATTGCTGAACATAAAAAAACCGAAACCTCCAATGAGAATACTGATTCATTCTCAGAAAATATACTCTATTTTTATCATGTTCTTAAATGGTAAATCCACCATTCATCCTCAGACACAAAGTGTTTCCTGCTTATCCTTGCAGATGTAAGAGGAAGGTGATACAGACTTCAGATGATGCTTGTGAAAATTTTCATTTTTATGAACAGCAAAAGTTGGAAAACAATTGCATAGAAAAATTCTCATAGGATTTTGAAATTCTCTGGGATTAATCCCATTAAATATCATGCAGGGACAGAATTGGATAATTTTAACAAGCATAAAGAGGATTTTTTTTTAATATGATTTTTTATATGATACACATTAATGATTTTAACTGCAGAAAACTAATTTTATGTTAATTAACGTTAATTATTTTTTCTTGTTAATTAACTTTAACAAGAAAAATAATTTATTGAAATTCAAAAACTAAAATACATCCTAATTGCATTTATTCAGTACATTTTGTGCTTAAAGATGACAAATTTTATTTCTTCCTCTCATATTTTTCCTTTAAAACAAGCATTTAGAAAAATCTGAACTTATCAAAATGTGTAAGTGATTTTGGTACTGAGTACACTTCTGTAATTTTGTGTATAAATATGTCAATAACTATTTTTATGTTATATAAAGTTGAATTAATTTTCAACTTTCTGAGTAAAAAATTATTTTTGGGTTGTATGACTGATTTCTTTACTTCTTTTTTAGCCTTCTTACAGCACTGAAGACCTAAGTGTTGAAATGGCCAACTTAGAGGGTTTGATGAAAGATTTAAATGCCATTACAGCATCAGAATTTGAATGCTAGAAAAGCATTTTAAAATGACTGATATACTTTCATGAAGCAAAAAACATTTTTGTGAAGTTGCGTTGAGATGAATTCTATGCATAACTATCTGTGCCTGTGATTACAATATACTTTGATAGTTTTTAGTCATTTGACTGAGTGCACTATGCATTTATCTCATATAAAAACTAATTTTCACAAGCAAATGTGAAAAAAAAAGTGTTGATATTTCATTGGTGGACAAGGGAAGAGACATGTTGTATAAATATTCATACATCTGTAATTTAAGAAGCTAGTACTGAAGGACTTGAAAAAAAATACTGTGGTGCCTCTTCAAACTCAAAAAGCATCATGAAAAAAATTAGTAAAGTCTCAAAATATAGCAAGAAAAGAAAATATTGTGATAATTAATTAGATAATTTCAAGAGATAATTAATATATGGTAATTGTTGAATTCAATTGAATTATCCTCCAATTATATACTAATGGAAACATGTAATAAAGCAAAGCTGGGTACATTGAGGTTCAAATTACAGTGAAACCTGTGTATAACGATACTGTCTCTAACAATAACCTGTCTATAACATTTTTTTTAATTTTTTTTTGCCCCAGCAAAATGTCAGCATGAATAATCAAACTGTTTATAACGATAACCTGTCTATTACGATAGTTTTTTTAGGTCCCAACAGTATCATTGTAGACAGGTTTTACTGTATATGCTTTATTTCTCAAGATATTTCACAGGGGAGATGATTTTTAGTTATAATTAGTATTCAAACTTTAAAACTGAAAAACATGTTCGAAAAACAGAATTATTCGTCATAAAATTAGCTATTACGTTTAATACAGTTTGTAAAATGCACTGATAGTTAAGAATATCTTTAAGAAAATTCAGGGGGAGAAGTTGGGCATGACATTATATTTCAATTTCTACATGCTATTGTTAAAGCATCATTTTCTGTTGATACCTTGTTTGATCATCATTTTTCCATTGATTCCATAACAAATTTCTGAATAAATTTTTGAAAGTACAATTTAAAGATATTGAAATTATCTGTTCATACAGTAATTAAGTAATGATATCCCTAAAGCAATCATGCAAATATTAAATAGAAAAAAAATCTGCAAACTAACACTAATAAATACTTTTAATTTCAAGAAAATAGCAAACTACAAGAACCTAAGAACAAAGACATTCACCAAGAGTACTAAAATATTGTAAATACCTAATCTTCTGTCATTACAAAATATTTCAACGAATATTTCATTTTGTGTAAAAGAACTTCTTTCATTCTTTATCTGTGTAAGTGTGTATATCATTGCTCCATGTACAGTCAGCATGTCTTTTCTTACAGTGGGCTTTTGTGTCATGTCTTTCTGTACTGCATACTTATGTATGTACTTCAAATGAAAATTAGTCTGATTTTTATACAAAGCATTCAGTATGTATTTATACCCAATTATGAGGAAATCATGACTTTGTAATAAATGCCATTGAAACTGATATGGTTTATTATTGATAGAAAATCAACATTTTACATGCATAACACATAAACGCTTTACTGTTTTTTTTTTTTTTTTTAACAAAAATTTAGTTTGTATTTGGTATAGGAATGAAAATGAAAAAAATCAGTAAACACGTTAGTAATGGCCAGTGCTTAGCAAAGCTTCAGTAGTGGCCACTTTAAGGTTTACCGCCTGCACGTTTGAAGCACTTTTGAATCTATTGGGAGATCTGGAATCCTATTTTTTCAAATATAAACTTTGAAGTGGCTACTACTGAAGCACTGGCCACTAAAGGTGTGTTTACCTTAGTTTCTTTGTATTGATAAAAATATCCTTCTATCATTCATTATTCAGAGCACCCTGTTCACATTCAATCACTTATAAGATAGGTGTGCGGAAATCCGAAAATAAGCTAAAGATAAACAAGGAGACAAAAATTACAAACCATTTTCGAAAAATCACAAAATCCTACACTTATAATCGAAATAAACTAATGGGAGACAAAAAAGAGCAATATATCCGAAAGCACAATTCAACAGAGGTCAGTAAAATAGCAATTTGATTAACATTCATGTAATTGATACAAGCATCTGCAATAACGTTAGTTTTTCTCATAATAGAACAAATTTCCAAATAGGAGCAATAATGGAAAATTAGCTTATTGCATTTTAGTAAATAAAATAAATTTAAGACATTTCAATTGTTTTTTGCTGAAATTATTATTAAATTTCAGAAAAATTTGAACATCTAGTATTTTCTGAAATATTCCAAACAAAGTGCATGTTTTTCATTCAATGAAAATATGTATGTATCTTGGAGTATAAAAATAGTATGAACCATTGTTTTTTCTTTTACTGAAACACAAATATGAATATTTGAGGTCAATCATTATTATACAACCATTTTCTATTTGAGTTTGTCACACAGTAATAATTTTGGTACATTTTCCAGGGTTCATACTCAATTTGGATAAAAAAAAATTCCATGACTTTTCCAAAACTTTTTCATGACTTCATAAAAAATTTTATGACCTTATTATACCAAGAGAATAGTACCATTTAATGTCAAACTTGCTAATTTTCAGAAATAAGCTTTAGAAAAACTTTTAAGTGAATGCCACTACCTCATTCAAGCACTTACTTGTGAATGAAAAAATATCAGTGCACACTGCAGAAACTAATAAATTATTCTTGTTTGTATTTAGCATATAAATCCAAGTAAAGTTAAAAAATTATAGTGAAATGTAATGAACTGACGTTTAAATGTCTAATAAATATTTAATAAATAAGGCAGAATAGTAATAATGGGACAAAAATTGAATTATTACTAAGTTTCCAATAATAAGTTCACTTCATAAAAACATTGCCCTTTGGTGTCAATAGTTCACAAATCACCCATGTAACTTGACCGTACATTTGTTCATTAAAGTAAAGCCACGTTTTTCAGTAAATTTATTTTTCTAAACCAGATATTTCAGCTGGCCACAATAATCAATTTTGCGAGCTGTATATTGGGCATCACTGTTTTAGAATATTATAATTCCCCTATTTTCATGTTCTATTGCTTGACTATAGTCTTCAATTTCTAAAGCCTTCAACATATTGAGATTAACTGATGAAATTATTAATGAATTTTTACAAGTAATTGAAACGAACTCGGATGCGATTTAATTGCACTTTTTGAGGGGGCATGGCAAAATCAAGAACGTGCATGTCTACTAGAACATAAAATATAAGAAGTGTTGAAAATGATGATGAATTCAAAATTAGTTATCCCTCAGTAGTAAAATCACATTATCAAAATAGGCGAGCGGCTGTTACAGAAGCGGATGAAATTGGATTCCAAAACTCGGATTTGTTTTTGAGATCGTTCAATTTACATGCAATATTACTAAATCACTCAATATTTCTAGCGCTCTTTTAGCTATTGTTATTTTCTTACTACCTAAGACATTTTTCCATGACTTGAAATAAATTTCTATGACTTTTAATGAAAATATTAATTTTCCATGACTTTTCCAGGTCTGAAATTTGTTTATTTTTTCCATGACTTTCCAGGATTTCCATGACCCGTACGAACCCTGATTTTCCATATTGTAAAGGATAATGTGACAATGCTTGAGAAAATTGTTAGTCTAAACCCTGATTTTGCTACTAGTACTTTATAGCACTAGCAAACTCAGCTACTGATTTTTGAATATGAAATCATGCCCTGGTGATGCCTGAAAACAAAAGAAATTCACATCATACAATGAAAGACTATCCCCAAGCCATTTTCATTATAAAATACAATAATAATTAATGATTTATAACTATTACATAACCGAATAATTCCGTCATTTTTAACAGAAAACTGATTTAAAAGAATATTGACATGACTAAATTCATAAACAAAAAATAAATAGAAACTACAATATAAAAATGTTACGGCAAAAATTTTTCAGACAAAACTTACAATAATAATATATACATTACCCTTTCTACAGCAGCAGAAAATATTCATTCAGTAGAAATTTCAACTGTATTAACATCAGTCATATTAATATCTGTTGTTTCAACTACAGTCATATTAGTATCGCATATAGAAGATTCAACTGTCTGTTCAGTTTCATGCAGTTCACCAATTGCATCATTGATAGCAGCATCGATAGAATCATCTCTCATAGAATCGATTACAGATTTTTTCTTTCTTCCTCGTCCAGTTGTATTAGCTTTTGAAGGAGAGGCAGCAGCAGCTGCTGCAGCTTTCTTTCCTTTATCTGCATGATAGGCTATTTGAGAGGAAAAAAAGGACATTGTTACCTGTTTGTACTCTTCGCCAAGGAGGGATCCAGAAATTTTTCAAGGAGGGGGCAGTTGTCTTTTTTAAATTTACCTGTTACTGTGCACCTGATTTACACATGCTTGGGGGAGGGGGGATCTGCAGCATCATTTTTATTCTAAAACAACTAAAATACAAAGGTTTATCCAAGTAGGTCTTTGAATCTATTCTCTCTCTTTTCCGTTGAAAGAGGTATTCGCAACTCCAGCGCTCGGAATACGCTACCTTGCGGTGATTTACAAAACTGCCGAAAAAAATAAAACATTGCCACATTGCGTTCCAGGTGTGCCTGTTGACGTAAACACAGGTAGTTTGTTCTGAGTATTTTAACGCAACCGATGTGTCTTAGATTGCTTTCAGCTACAGAAATTGTTTCGTCCTTTCTAAAACATGAGTTGATTGAGAAATGGTGAAAGCATTAACACTAGAAAACTCTGGATTAACAAACTTGGATAACGCTATACCAGGTTAAAAAAAATTTGTTTTGTGTGAATTTGTAAGAATATGGGTTTTTTTTTTAAATCTTAAATTAATTTAACTAACTATATTTTACAGCAGCATTTAGTTGGAATGGACAGTATGCAAAATATTTTCTTGAATATATTATCGTAGAACAAAATGAAAAATGTTTAACCAAGAAAGAATTTACTTTATTGCTTTTATTCTCAGCTGAAAGGTTTTGCCAAATTTGTTTAGGGTTATAGTTTTAGTATTGTGTGAGCAAAATACCCTTGGCGAGATTCCGCATGTTTACCATTCCACAGTTTTTAATTTTTATCATGAGTGGAATAAAATGGTAGAAAGATTACAGAATTCAATAAGTAAAAAGAAATAATGGTAGATCAACTGAAAAGAAAACTAGACCATATACCCGTGAGAATTTTGTTGATGATTTGCATAGCATGATATAATTAAATCATAACTCAAAAATTAGAAACATGGAAACAGAAAATTTTTAAATTAACCGATTTGGGAATTTGAGAGAAATAACTCAGCTACAAATGCAAAACAATAAGCGCTAGCCAAGCAAGGCAAAGAAGTATCATCTTCTTTTGATAATAATTCGTAATGTCATATTAAATTTTCTAGCATTAATTGTTATTCTTGTCAGGTCACAATTATTGTTTAGTTTTATCAAAAATTGATAAATATGGAATTCAACATCGTGGAAATGGCTGCTTAGAACTACGGACTACGTAGTTTGCATTAATTTAACGTTTGGTAATGCTTCTTGAATTCTCATTTCTTTCTACGTGGGCCAGAATATCAACAAGACTTTGAAAATTAATTTAAAAAGAATAAAGTGAAAAAATCATGCATACGTACAAAATTTACTAGGCTTATTAGCATTTTCTTCGTTACCACGTGCATTTGTTTTACCTTTTTCGTCCGTCATTAGAAAATGGCTACAGTGCCCCCTATAGTTCGTTGGAGTTGCGAATTCTAAAATTGCGCTTTAGAACTTCAATTTCGAAATAATTCTGGGGCAATGTTTCGAAACACCCTCCACCTAATATCATCAAAGATAGTCTATAAATTGCGCTTTTTGGAACTTCAGTTTAGAAAAACTACCGGAGAAAAGTCGCTAAAACCCATCTCTTCCCCTAACCAGATGTCTACAATCGAATCTTTTAAGACTTACATTTTGCAAAATGCCTGGGGGAAGGCTTCCAGTCTCCTCCCTAAGCATCACCAAAAATTGTCTGAAATTGCCTTTCTGAAATTTTAATTCTGCGAAGTCTCCGGGAGGGAGATTCAAACCAAATTCATTCAATTAATGTCATTATAGATGTCCTAAACTTAACATTTTAGGAGTTCAATTTGGGAAAATTGCTGATGTAGAATTTTCAAATTGATGAACCCTCAAGGGAGAAGCGATCGCCCCTCCCTTGTATCCGTCCTTGCTCTTGGCATATGATAACTGTGTTCTTTTAAAAACAGCAGTTAATTTGATTAAAATATTTGCTAAGACATATGTGCAGTTGCTAAAGCATCCATCGAATCTCATTAAACGCTGTAAATGCGACAGAAAACATGTATTTACTTCTAAGTACAATCAAACTATGATTAAATTACAGCACTAAAGGGTTTTCAACAGAGCTGCAAAACAGCGCTCTTCACTCATTCACAGCCAAATGACAAGTACAGAAATGAAACCAAGAACTTATTTACAGTACAACCTCGACAACTCAAATCTCTCGGGACGGGAAAAAATTTCGAGATATCGAGTTTTTGAGTTATCAAGGTTTTTAAAAAATTACACTAGAAACTCTCACAATTACACACATGTATGCTATATGCATTTATATATGTACTATGAGACCACTTTGAATTACGATTAATAAAGTAGTCTTTAATATTTTACTAGATTTGAAATTTTATAATTGTCGAAAGTGCAAAGGAAGAGATTTTGAAATGAACAACAATTTCAACTTGGTTTTTTACCTAAAAATTCTTATTTTCAACTAGTAGTGCCCCACATTCAAAAACTTTTCAGCAGCCATTTTGTAGGAGTTAAAAAAGCAGAAAGATGAAAATGAGGAACGCATTTTCTGTTTTCACTTGAAAAGTGACTGGCGAAAAATCAACCCCCTTTCCTCAAAATGGACAACATGTTCGAGAGAAATGCACAAAGATTCTAAACTCTGGGGAAAACACAGCACCCCTTTCATACCAACACTCCCCTATTATCTAGCTTCAATCCCCTAATCACAAAGTTTCCAAGAAGAGAGATGAAAACTGGTCCCTGGAACTGATTTTACTACAAAAATTGCCAAAGAAAAAAGACAACTGAAACTTGTTTCTGTGCAAAAATTTCGACATATCAAGGGTTTCGAAAAATAAATTTGGAGATAACTATGGGAAATACATAGGGGTTTTTATATAAAATGCAGGGGAAAAATATTTTTTCGAGACATCAAGGGTTTCGAGATAAGGAGGTTCGAGACATCAAGGTTCGACTGTATACCTTTGGACGGGCAAACATTAGAAATTTCTTTCTTTTTTTTTTTCATGTTGCAAAAGTTTATGCACTAATCAGATTTTAAGCAAATATTTTTTGAAATATAATAAGTAGCAAAAAGGCAAGACTTTGTTGGACTATCAGGCGTAGTGTCAATTAATAATTAAAATATCAAAATCAGAGTAGTTCTTGCCTCAAGAAGGCGAGACAATGTAAAGGTGAAAAATGAACTGCAATTGCTCAGTTGAATGCAGATTGAAATGTCGAAGCAAAGAAACAGTTTTAGCACATTAATGTAGATGCGAAACCAAACTTAATTTCTAGAAAAGGTTTACATGGAGGACAGGAGGCACATGACCAAAAATGTTACCTTATTTCCAGCAAATGGAATAAATTTTAAGTTTAGTAAGATTACAACAATTAAAGCACCTAAAAATATACAAATAATAGCTATTTGCAAAATTTGTAATATCCACTATAATATTAAAATCTGTTCGCGTCTGTCTGTCTGAAGATCTATCTTCTCAAGAACCGCTGCGAATCGGGAGTCAAACGAGATACCGATCAATTTGAAATTTCCCAAAGAAAACAATAGGACCAATCTCGTAATTGTGCGACTTTAATTAGTGGAGATATTAATTAAAACGTTAATTAACATAACGTTATTCGGGAATTTTATTTCTTTCCTGTTGCCATTTTGAATTTGCGTGAGCAAGTAAAATTCTAATAATCGTTTTAAGAGAGATTTTTTTGGCTGCTGTCCAAATCTTAAAACAACATTTCCATCTAGAATTTCATTTTAAATTAGTTTAAAATTGGTTGCTCTATTTGGATATAGCATTTATTTTATCGTCTGTCCTTTTTTTATTTTTTACATTCAACGTTCTTAACTCCTTTCAACATATGAAAGTTGTTTCTTTAGCTATGTTTATTGATTGTAGTGTAAGTTTATCATTCACCGGCCTCATATTTTGGTACATTTAGGATGTGCAACTAATTATGTTTATTTTGTTGGACTTTTTCCTGTCACATGTGTGAGTTTTCGAAATTAATAACTCTCTTTTTCCTTCCTGTTTCTATTTTTGAAATACAGTTTGTATCGTTAAAAGAACATGTTAAATTAAGATTGTTTGGATTTCTTTAAGTGAAACAGAGTAAAACAAAAATATTGTTTTTAAGGATTTAACTAAAGCTTAATTCGAATCTGATGACTTGGTATTAAATTAATGCTGATTGGTATTTATTAAGTCTTGGTGCTTTAGTTTCACGAAAGCAACCAAAAAGTATGTGTCATTTTATGTAAAAAGCTGATCGTAATTGTACATACAAATGTTTCAGGTACAGTCTATCAGATTTAATTCAGTTTAAAGTGAGCACAGATTATAATTGATTATGCATACATTTTCATCTTTTGTGCTAATTGAAAATACTCATAACTTGCATTATTGATAACTATGATTAACTTTAAAGAGATTTTTACCAAAAATATGCTCTACTGGTGTTTTGCAAACCTTGCATTACGCGTATTTATTTACTCCTTAGCGCTTTAGAAACTGATGTCAGAGTAATACAAAAACATCAATTGGACATCTCTTTCATTTTTTAAGTAGCCCGTGCAACGATGGGCACGCAAGTAGTTAGCTTATAAAACATAAAAGTGCTGGTTAGCTCATTTAGCTGTGAGATGAATGTGCTACTCAAAAGTTGACCCAATTGGTATTCCTCTACAGAGTTCAGATAACTTTTTTCCTTTTCTGTATTTGGAATGCCCATAATTTTAATGTTTACAAAGAGATTTTTCATATTTTTCAAATTTATATTCTTCAACATAAAATATAGCAAACTGAAACGACCTTCATTTGCTATGAATGTCTTTCATTTTGTCATTTAACAAAACAGTATGTTTTATATTGTACAACAATTTAAAAAAATGATATGTTTTCCAACATTTATTGTTAATACATAATTTTAGCGACATTAAAAACCAACGTTTCTGAGCAGCAACTTGAAAGTAATGAAAGACATAAAGTCAAGGAAAAGGAACAAAATTACTTCATTTGAGTAGATTTACTTAAAACAGTGTGTTGCTCGGCTTTGCACGTCTACCTACAAAATGAAAGTTGTGTCAAGTGACCCATGTTCAACAATCAGGCTTAAACAAAAAAAATTTTCCTTTATTTAAGCCTGCTTTTTTTAAATTTAATTTTATAGTGTAAAATTTCCCTGTAACATGTAGATAAAAGCAACTTTATGACTAAATATTCAAATTTAGACCTTTTTGGTTTAATTTTAAAAATTCAGTCATTGTTATTAGTAGATGTAAACATTCTGTTTCAGGGATTTTCTGGTATGGGGTAAAAATTCAAACAAATAAACCTATGTGACTTCCTGAGCATCAAAGGATCTTTGTGCCAAAATTTGATGTAAACTGAATTTCTTTACTAATAATAAAGCTGAAAGTCTGTATATCTGTTAAGCGCATAGCGCTTAGACCGTTCGGCTGATTTTCATGAAATTTGGTACAAAATTAGTTCATAGCATAGAGGTGAGCACCTCAAAGCGATTTTTCGAAAATTCAATTTTGTTCTTCTATTCGAATTTTAAGAACATTTTACCGAGCAAATTATCATAACGTGGAGGGACAAATTATCATAATGTGGATGGGCAAATTACCATAACGTGGATGAGCAAATTACATAACGTGGATGAGCAATAGGAAATTAGGGAGAAATTCATCATCCATTATTTGTAAATATACAGGCGAACCAAATGACTTTTACATTTTCTACTACGGGCAAAGCCGTGCGGGTACCACTAGTGTATAATAAACATACGCATACAAACAAATAAACATCCATTTATATATACATAGATTACTGAAATTCTACTTAGTTAGCAATTCTTTAATAAAAGAAAAGAACTATATCATTTTTGAAGATTAAAATACCTAAATTTAAAGAAAAAAAACTACCTTCCAATGCTTCCTTCAGAGGCTCAATCATGTCATCAAGAAGCATGTCACTTAAGGCAGCAAACACATCTGAAGCTGTAATTGTTTTCCTTTGAGTAGTTGCTTGAACATGTGTAGAACTGTAAGAAGAAACTTATTTTATGAAAGTGAAAATTAATAAATATTAAGTGTGGTAAAGAATATTAGTTAAAAGTGTATAAAATGCAGTCAGGAAATCAATATGAAAATATTTATCCGAAACCTTTTTCAGTTTTATGTTTACACAAGAAAAAACAAAAAAGTAAACTATTTTGACTAAACATATAGAATTTCAGTCAAATATAAACTGTAATTACTAATAACTTTACCAAAAAATAAATACTTCAAAATGTTACAAGTAACATGATGTAATAACACTACACAGCAGATTGTTATGTAAAATTTTTACCATTATATCAAAAAACGATAAACAATTGAGGCGGTGCATCCCCAAAAACATAAATATACATTATATCTTACTTTACTATCACAGATATAATTAAGATTGAAAATTAAATTAAGTGCAGTGAATCACTGTTTATATGTTTTTGAAGGGACTGCATGAAAAATGCGTACAAATGAAAAAACTTATATAGATATAGGTTAGACTTTGCAGGGACCAATTTAAAAGACATATAATTGATAAAAATGTATAAAAGAGAAAATTATAAACGGTGCTTCACTGTCTGTATTTCTTCAGTTCTTTCAATTTAATTATTCACAATTGATACAAACAATGTCTTAATACAAACAAATTTCTAATCTTAAAATTAAAATATTTTGCAGTTACATAAACAATAAAGAATTCAATAATGCTACTCAAAACATAAAAAATAGATGAGGCAGAGAGGAGCAAAGGGAGCCATTAAAGCCACGGTCATAAGTGGCCATAGCTTAATAACGGCAATGTAAGGGGCCATTTTCAAGTTTTGAGTAAAACACGTTTAAAGTTGCGGTCCTTGGTAGGCTTTCATTGAAAAGTTTTTTTTAATCATGCTGTATAGCAGCACCTACCAGTGTTAGTAGTGCTATCTCTTGCCACAAGACAGAGGAGAGGTTCACTTACCACTTTCACGAGTTATCTTCAAATTTTTAATTTTGTCACTTACATCCCTTTGCTTCTCACTGCCTCAAATGTACTCTTTAAAAAAAAAATTTAATAAAGCAAATTATTAACGAAAATATGAATGTTTCTGAATCAATCTTTTTATTGACATATATAACAATGCTACCTGACCAAATTAATAGCAAACACACATTAATTCAGGGGTCTGTCCAGGATTTTTCACAGGGTCCGTTTTTTGTGAAAAATAAAATAATTTTGTGAAAAGTGAATTAATTTTGAGAAAAATCAAATAATTTCGCAAAAAAAAAAAAATAATAATAATAATAATAAATTGTTAAGTCGAAATTTTAGAATTTAGAGCGGGCACAAACTGCATCATTTAAACTTAAAGGTAGAGTGTTTTCCTCTTCTATGTTGAGAATATAATTCTGGGGTGTTTTTCTAGTATTTGGCGGGGCGGGGGGGGGGGGCGGCATCGCTCCCTCAAGTAGCAATATTTTTCTACCATTCTACATTATGTTAAATTATACTAGAAATATTTCTGTGCAACATTTAAAATAAATGTAACAAAAAAAATAAATAAATAAATAAATAAAATTTAGACGAGGGGGGGAGGGGTTCAGCATTTAACTTTTTGACCCAAGACTCTTAAAAAAGCACAGAATTTCGTTTAAAACTTATAAATTTTGTGAATTTAACAAAAATAAAAAGAGATTTAATTTGTTTACTTCTTAACAAAACAGACTAAACATCAAAAATTCAAAAAATCGGAATCCCATAGCAGATGCAAAGAGATCGCAATTCTCTAAGTGAAGGAATCAAAGGCATAAAAATGGCTTGTAAAAGAAATATTTTTTATTAATTATTTTTAAATTGCATTTCAGAGTCCTATGATAATCATGTCATTAATATCTGTGGGCACAGTTAAAGCAAAAATAAAATTAAACCATTGATTCAGCATTTTAATTTTTGACTCATAAAAGAAAATGGAATTTTGCTTTAAAAACTTGAAATGCGTGTTCTAACAAAAATAGAGGCTTTTCATTTATTTGCATCTTAATAAACGAAGTTAACTTGAAAAAAGAACAAAACATGATTCTTATATCGGATGTTAAAAGATTGTATTTTTCAAAATGTAGACATTAAAGAAAAAAAAAAGGCAAGTAAAACAGTTCATTTAACGGAAATCATTCTTGTTAGCATTGAAAAATCAAACCCATATAATTTTCTCCCATAATAACAGTTAAACATCGTACAGCACCATAAAAACACAAATATTGACAAGCTGGTGAGATGATGAGAATATTTTCTAATCAAGTCGTTGTAAAGGTTTAACGCCAGACGCCAGACGCTAAATGGCGATAATTTTGAAGTTGGTAACCCTATCTGAAGCGATCATATTTTTTCCCACCCTTCCCTTTGCAGTTCTAATTTCATTTCGCTGATATATATTATTATTGTTTATTAAATCATCAGCCACTGCGAGAAAAGTGCTTACCAAAGCTTTTTCAGAAAAGTTTACAACAACACCACTGCTAATTAGCAGTGATAAAACAAACAAAATTATTTAAAACTAAACTTATTTTCAGCTGTAAATTTCTTTCCAAGAAACAAATAACAAGCATTATATTTATTTGGTGGCAGTAGCAATTTATCGCTTGCAGTAGCATCACAAGAGTACTGATTTTTTTTTCTTTGCAAAACTAGCAGATTTTGTATAAGCTGATCCCTCTAATTTGACTTTAAAAAAGGTTTAAAAAATTATCGGTTTAATACGCGTTATTTTGATTTCAGATTTGCTCTTTCAATAAACAATTTGTGAAAGATTTGTTTTTGTTTATCAGAATTTTGTGAAGGGTTTGTTTTGGTTGATCGGGATTTTGTGAAAGGTCCGTTTTGTTTGATCTGGAATTTGTGAAAGGTCCGATTTGGTTGATCGGATTTTTGTGAAGGGTCCGTTAACGGACCCAAATATCCCCTGGCCAGACCCCTGTAATTATACCTCGCTTCTTGTTTAAATATCTCGATTCTTCATTACATAAACAAATCTTTTCAATCTTATATTTCTTTCAAAAATTATTGCTCTGATTCATTTTCTATATCAGTTAAAACTCACTCATTTTTACTACAAACATAAAGGCTTAATTTCAAGCAAAAGAAGTACAGGAGCCCAATTTATAGTCAGAGAACTGGTGACAGATTTTGGGAAGGAATTTTAGCCAAATTGAAACAGGAAAAATTAAATATTTTGAGCGTTACTGAATCTGGAATCTTAAGTCTGCCTGGCCTTTTGTGGTTATTTTGCACAGCCAGCGACAGCCACAAATATTCAAAAAACAGATCCATCCTTTAGGCATCTTGGAATTGTTTTAATTTTTGATTTTAGCTTAATTTTAGAAATAGAACTCCCAGACTGTTTAGATGGTCAGAAAATGCTACCAGATGACCCTGAACTGAAATTGATCATAAAAACATTTAATGCCTATGTTTATGGCAATATAGAAAATATTTTGTTTTTAAGATAAAAGTAAATAGGAACAAATAACTAACCAAGCTGTTATATACAGTGCAAAAATTGCAGCTGCTCTGGCGAAACTAGCTCTAGCTTCACGAGATATATTAATGCCATCAGGAATCTAAGAGAAATGAGAGACGGCATAAGTAAACATTACAAATTTTGTTTGATCATCATACATTTTACAACAAACAATGAATAATAAACTAACAGATAGATCGGAAATTAAACTTAATGTTACTTTAAACTTTTTATGTATATAGAAGATGCTTCATTCTACACATTTCTCTCCAGTTTTTTTATAGTATAAATAATATTTTACAAAAGTAAGCAAAATGGAATGTATTTAGCAGTAAGTTACCGCCCCAAGCCAGGGCTAAGGCAGAACTACATGCAACGTACTAGACAGTCCGGTTATCACATCCTGATATTGCAGTTTTGCAACCAGGCTGTCTGGAATAGTGCATGTAGTTCTGCCTTAGCCCTGGTTTAGGGGTTGTAACTTGCTGCTAAAAACACCCAACTTTTGCCTTCAAATCACAAGTCGAACTGCAACATGGTGCGGACATTCGCTAGTGAGATAAATACCCTTTATCTACCAGTTTGTTGGCATTATCAGCTTCAGTGAAATGATATCTGTCTCTGGCTCGGTTATTTACTATTCCTGACTGAGGAGTTTTAATAAAAATGAAATTGCAGTCTCAGGATGTGATAACTACACTGTCTGGTATATTGCATAAAATAGAGTGTACTACTCTGTAATTTCTTGGTGTGAGTCATAAATCTTGAGAACCAGTGATGACATCCTCCTTTTTTAATTTGCTGAGTAGAGAGGCACTTGAAAATTACTTGATGACACCAATGTTATCATAACCGAGATACTTACATCAAATGATTTTGTAGCTCTAACTCCAACAAAAGCAGATGAAAAAAATAATGAAAGGGACAATGAAAATGAAAAATTTAAAGAACTTCAAGCAGAAGCATCCTCATCATAGTCAATGGCTTTTAAAGTGCAGAAAAACTTCAAGCTTTTCTCAAAGCCAAGGGTGCAAATAATGGTGTTTTCCGGGGAACATAAGTATTTCTCAAAATCAATAACACAAAAATAAAACCATTCTAATCAAATTAATCAATTTCTATGATAATGTGTAGAAATAAAAAACCAGTGATGTTCCCATAAATTTTCCTGAAGGCATACTCCAAGTAATCCCCTATGCACAATGTGTATATGCAATCATATCATATACATAATATGCCTAAAACAGGTTTTAGAGTATATGGAGTAAACCCAGGGGCATGCACAGGGGAGGAGAAATGACACCTGTTGGCCCAGGCCCGAGCCT
Source organism: Uloborus diversus (assembly GCF_026930045.1). Lineage (NCBI taxonomy): Eukaryota > Metazoa > Arthropoda > Arachnida > Araneae > Uloboridae > Uloborus > Uloborus diversus. The sequence continues at coordinate 17,103 of NW_026557886.1, read as the reverse complement.
GAAGTTGGGGGGAGGGCCCGAAAATTTTAAAATGAGGGGTAAAAAATATGTAATACAGGGGTAAGCAATAAGGAGGAGCCCAAAAAAGTAATTTGTGATGGGCCTCAAAATTTCTGTGCACGCCCCTGAGGAGGCCGTACGAGAAGGGGGGGCTTTGCATGAACCTATTTTTAAGTGGCACTCAGTTATACTAGCAAAAATTATAGTCATTTTGAACTAATTATTATAGCAAGTTTGACTGCGCACCATTTGAATAATTTATCAACATTGAAAAAATAAATAGCTTAGACAAAAAAGTTCAGCTAAAAATGCAAACATAAACAACTCAATTATTTTCAGCTACAAAACTTAACCTGTTCTGGTTCTCTGGTTAAATTAGAATTGTATCTCACTTTATGGTAGTACGGACATGTTCATATTTTACTTCGCAAATATAAAAGTCAGGTGTAATTAGTAAATAAGTTACTTTACTAAAAACTACTTACAGTGTCTTTTAATAGCCTCATAATAACAGCTGATGGCAAAGTCAAATCTTCATTTTTTTCCGACATATCTAAAATTTAAGACAGTTAATATTCAAAATTTTTAAGGATCATCAAAATAATTACAAAGATAACATTCAAGCTACACTACATCAAATATTAAAATTCAAATACAGTAAAACCCCTCAAATGCAGACACCCCTCCTATGTGGACAATTTTTAATTCCCAGATTCCAAGCCGAATAACATTATTAAACCCCTGTCCTGCGGACACCCCTCTGTTGCGGACAAAAAAATTTGCCCCATTAGTGTCCGCATTAGAGGGATTTTACTGTATATATTTTCAAAAATACAGGCATTATCCAAAAAATTATAAAATTTAAGCATTTGGATCAAAAAGAAGGTATCAGCTTGTAACTAAAATAAAACATCTACTCATCTCTATGATACAACTACTTCTCCAGACAATTTAAGTTGAACAGAACAGAAATTGATACCACACAATCCAAGACGATCCTTTTGGAAGAGGCGAATTACTTATTGAAGGGATCACTGGATAAAGGTGTTAACTGACATTTTTAAAAAACACGAGTTTTGTTGATGGATGAAAGTTTTAAATGATTATATTTCATATAAGCTAGCATTGAAAGTCCTATTCTGTATATTTCCAGAGATTATAGATGATAAAGGTGTTATCTAACGTAAAACCGTATTTTTTCTAGTGGTTAAAAGTGTTTACGTATGTTAACACCTTCATGCACTAGAGGGCACCGTTTTTCATAGAGTTAGCACCGTTTTTGATTCAAACGTTGGTTTGAAGAAAGGTTTGTGAAAATCTTGATATTTTTGATATTCAACATGAGGCATGTGAAAATTTTATTACCGATGGAAAAGTAGACATATCACCTTCTCCTGAACAATTTGAAGAGTTGACTGAAATACTCTGCTCTAAAAAAACCATCCAGAAAAAGAAAAAGAACTCCACATGCATGGAAGAGAAAAAAAGCAGCTACGGCTAGGCAGAAAGGAGAAGCTTATGTTTCCCCGACAGACGAATTAGTACCAGCAAAATCAGTGTACAGGTACTCTGTGCCATGTTAAGTGTTGTTTACAGTGTTCCTCTAAATTCAGTATTGATGACAGGGCTTCCATTCTAACTGAATTCAATCAACAAGATGTGAATGCTAAAAATTGCACTTTTTAATAGTACTGAAATTAATAGCATTAAAAGACAGCACAAATGCTAGGAAAAGTAGAGCAGCTTCACACAAATATTATGCCACTTTTGACTGTCAAACTATAAATATTTGCAAAACAGCTAGCTATGTGCTCTTTGTATGGTATTGGGAGAAAAAAGCTTCATATCATAAAAAACATTATTTCAAATGAGTTTTCAGCACCGCTACCAGATAAAAGATGCCATCACAGTTCAAGACCACACAAAGTGGAAAATGATGTGAAAGCATATGTAATGGAGCATGTAAACAGTTTCCCAGCAGAAAGTTCACATTATTCCAGGTGCAGCAATCCTCACAGAAAATACCTTTCCCCTCTTTTTAGTATCTCAAAAATGTATGCTTTATATATTGAACGATGTAACGAAACTCACAAACGAGAAACTGTTTTTGTCAAAGAGTGAACATACAGAAGTATTTTTAATAGCGAATTTAACTTGTCCTTTTCACAACCAAGAAGCGATACAGGTAGCACATGTAATTCCGGGAATAATGATGAAGAACATGAAGAGGAAGCTGCTTTCCTGCAAAGCTGCTTTCGAGTCAATCAAATTTGATAGGGAATATGCAAAAAGTAATAATGGTACTGCTTTCATTACCGTTGACTTACAATAGACTATGCCGTTGCCAAAATTAACATCAAAAGCCTTTTACTTGTGTCAGATGTGGTTCTACAATCTAGGAATACATATAAATTATAAAAATGTAGCCAAAGCCACATTTTGTACATGGACTGAAGACATTGCCCATCAAGGAAGCTCAGAAGTCTGTAGTTCAATTTTAACGGCAATAGAAACAGATGATGAGCTGAAAACAAAAGACAGTTTAATAGTATGTGTTAACGCCTCTGCGCGGATCCCCGAGCGATAAGGAGCAACGCTTGGGGTCTTGGCTCTTGGCTTCGCCAAGCAACCCTAAAGCCCCCATTGTGAGAGGAGCGTGGGAAACCACCCCTCGGAGATGCACTTCCAACGTTGTTAGCGGATGCAGCCATAGGCCACAAGGATACAAGCATATCCTATTCTTATTTATAATAATAATATAAAATGTGTAAATAAATTAAATTGTTTAGTTGTTTTAACCACGACTCATCAATGCAGTCACCAATTTCATTATACAGTCCACTGCTCGAAAATTAGTTTTTCCCCCTGAAGCCAGGCGGCTTCAGTATGGAGTGATGCTTGTGCTGGTTAGAACAAAAACTTTGCAATGATCTGCATCTATCAATTCCTTATATTGAAAGGTTATTTCAAATCAATTGACCACAAATTTCCAGAAATGGGACATACATATCTAGATTCAGATCGGGATTTTGGAAGAATTGAGAAGGTTCTTAGAAAACACGAAACGATATATGTACCAGACTAGTATCGGGATATCTTCGACCGCCGCACCCAACCGTGCGGGGGGCCCGCTACGCGGACCCCCCGGGCGGTGGAACCTAAGGCTCACAGCTAAGAGGTGGGGTGTGTGCGGAGAAAAGTATCGGGATATCATCCGGAGTGTATCTCGAAAAAACGAAGTGATTGATGTGACAAATTGTCTACAAGAGAAAGTTAGGTTTAGGGATGGGATCAGATGGATTCGGGTTGAAGAATATGGATCTTATCTATATAAGGAAAGTTAAATAGTCTTCATACCTTTCCCAATTTTAGAAACAAGGCTTGGAAAAAGATTTTTATTAAAAAAACAAATTTGAACTTAGAGCTTTAGGAAATAATAAAGACAAAAACGCTTAAAATTTAAAATGAACTTTAAAATGTGTCATAAGATACACATCATACCAAGAAATTATTTTCTTATTTCAAAATCAGAAGTAAAATTAAAAATTTGGGAAGAATTTGCGTGCAAATATAAATTTAAAGTTCAGGGATGAAAATATTCAAAAACGCTTCTCAAAATAAGAAAAATACAAACCTGAAAAGAGTTTATTTTCAAATTTGAAATTACACGATAAAATGAAAATAGTTTGTTTACATATTCAAAATTATAACTACTGAATAATATTTTTGAGCACTAGGTTTTCCAAATTTTCATCCGAATAACTTTTCCTTTTATCAAATAATACAGAAGACAAATAAAATATTTAGCATAAAAAAACTATGATAAACAAATTACTTTTTTTAACACAAAAAAGACACGTCGGTCAATGCAGGAACGATCCTGGGTCCATGGTTACCATATTGGCGACTTCATCTATTTCAAGGCGAGTTCTTATCAACATGACGAACATGATGCCAAAAAAAAAGTGCGATACCATAAGCAATACAGTTGCAGTTTATTTTTCCTCTTTGGAAACACTTCCTGAAGGAGTATGTTCTTTTCGATTTTAAGTGTGCTTTTTTCATGTATTTGGTATTTTCAAGAATGGTAAACATCATTTAATACAAATTAGTTTTAGAAAATAAACTGATTCGTTCTGTATTCTAAAGTTATATATTTTGAATTATAATAAAACAAACTAAATGACGTTACAGTTTTTCCGCATTTTTTATGAAATTCCATTTGCACCAAAAAAAATCTTTCCTAAATCAGAGATGCTCCTCTTCCCCCTCAAGAACAATGACGTCCCCTCCCCTCAAATGCATCCCCAAAATGAGATCCCCTAAAAACGACAAAGACTACTTTTAGCAAACCCTCCTCTCCCTAAAAATTTCAATCATGCTGTCTGCTCTGAAGTCCCACTCGTTGCACTTTATTTATCTATTTATTTAGAAGCTATACAGCTTCACATACATAGAGGACTGCGTGCCAAGCGCCTTGCCTCCGGACACACACACAGGAAAGATTTACAACACTAGAGAAGGAAATAACACTCAAGGCACAGGCGGGAATCGAACCCACGATCTTCGGCTAGGAAGACGAAGCTTCTACCACAGAGCTACCGAGGCCCCCTCGTTGTACTAACTACCTTAATTTTGATAACATATTAATTGACCCCCTTGAGTGCCCACTCAAGGGGGATCGTGGCACGAACCGTACCATAGAAATTTTAAGGGGTATCCTGGGTGCTGCTCCCGATTGGGGGGAAGGGACAACTACGAAACACATAGATGCAGAAGGGTACCCACCTTGGGGAGGTCATGGTGCACTGCACCATCGAAATTGTTATGGGGGGGGGGGGGGTTCGAGTGGTATTTTCCCTGTTATGGGGTCTTATTTTGGAGGGGGTGCACCCTTGCTCTTAAGGGGAGGAGGGAACCCCTAGATGCAGTAATTTTGCAAACTTTTTCTGCAAAATGATAGTTGTAACATTTTTCATTAGAAATGATTCATTAAAAATTTTAATATTTTCTCTCTTTTCTTTTTTTTTTTTGTAACATAGATACAGCATACGCAACTTTCAAGAGTAACAATATTAACTTTTGTGTCAAAATGAACTGTATATCGCTTTTCCAACCCCATGCCGTTATGCATAAGCTTTGGAAAAAGCAGCAATAAATAGTTGGATACTGTGGCAATAAATATTGAGAGTTCAGAGATTGGTAATAAAATGATATGTATGACTTATTAAGAACGTGAATAAATAGCAAAAGTAGTACTTCCTTGCAAATGAAGAAATTCACAGGACATCAGTGAACGCCCAAAAACAGAAGCACAACCTTAGATATTGGGCTTTGTGTGGGGGGGGGGTGGAGCACCTTCATTGAGTCTCAAGCAATTCTCACTAATCCTTGAGTGCTTATGAAAACACGAAGATTGCTAATGAGCCACAATATGTCCGTTGTCATTTAGGGGGCTCGGGGCATGGGCGCGCATAAGCAAAATTTTAAGGGGGGAGGGGGTCGGATATTTTTTCCATGGTTTAGTAAGATACTTTCCGCATAGAAACCGATTTAAGTACAGATTAGAGTTATTAAAATTTGACATTTTTAATAATTTATTCATTAATGGCTGGAGAAATGTTTTTACTTTCTTGCTAGAAAAAAAGTACTAAAAGCAAGGAAGTTCTAATTTCCAAGGTGGGGCTTGAGCCCCCACTTGTCCCTCCCCCCTCCATGTGGACGATAGGGAGGAAGGTCGAAAGTCCCCCTTGCTTTGGGAAAATAATCCTTTTTATTAGTTATAAGTGGATAGCGGGCGTGTTTTTCGTTGTTTTCCCCAAGTCAATTCCCATTGAGTGCAAACCCCCCTTCCTCCATGTCAAATTTCAAAATGAAGGACCGCAGAAAAATATTTCTGATTGTGCTGCCCCCTAATAGAGAATATGTTACAATTTTTCCCCCCTTCCACTTCAAAGGAAACGCAAACCTACCTGACCGATTTGTTACGTTAAACTATTATTTATTAATTTATTGCAGCGAAAAGGCAAGGAGCAAGTTACTACTTCATTAAGTTATTTACTTAGCCCTATTTATATAATATGTGCATATAAGTATACAAAGGGCAAATGTATGTTCAAACTGACAAACTAAAAAAATTCCTATCCTCTCCTACTCCATGATTAACAGACATTAAATTAACGTGACTAGGGGTGAACCCCCCCCCCCCTCCCCGTTTAAAAATTCCCTACTCTTGATTTTCTCTTGCAATAGAAACTGAGTATTTTGGACATCGTTCCCTTGTTACTTTCTTCTATATCTAATATATAGAAGAAAGTATTGGATTCGTGCAAATTTTCGAATTTCGAATTTTGACGGATTCGAACGTTTTGAGGTGTGCTGAGTCCATTTCGACCATTTTTGAAAAATGTCTGTCTGTCTGTGTGTGTGTGTGTGTGTGTGTGTGTGTGTATGTATGTGTGTCACGTCTGTGTGTGACCAGTTTTTTGTAGCCGCTCTACAACAAAAACTACCGCATGAAATCGAACGAAATTTAGTACACATATGTGCCCCTATGTGAACTTGTGCCCATTAGTTTTTGGCGCGAATTCCTCCAAGGGGGATGGAGCAATGGGACGTTTTTCGAGTTACGCGTGCTTGCTATTCCTCAGGAAGTAACTGGCGGAATCAAACAAAATTTGGTCCATATGTTGGTATTAACAGGAACAGGTGCTGATTCAATTTTGGTGTCAATAACTCAAACGGGGGTTGAGCTATAGAACGTTTTTTGTCGTCAATTGTGACTGCTGTATCTCAAGAAATAATGAACGGAATGAAAGAAAAATTTATCGGCAAGTAACCCTTAGTGGGTATAAGAACTGATTTTATTTTTGTGTCAACAGCTAAAAAGGGGGTAGCACAATCACCCGTTCTTTTTTTCCATTTTGAGTACCCTATCTCAAGAAGTAATGCTACGTTCTGGTTGAAATTTGGAATATATGTGAATCCATATGTAAACAGGCTTTGGTTCGATTTTGACGCCGATCGCTCCAAGAGGTGTTGATTTTTTTTTTTTTTTGCGAATAAAAATATTTTTATTAATGCAACAATAAGAAAGATAAATCGTAATAGATTGTCGTCTGCGTATTTCTCGTGATTTTAATTGTATGGAAATGGTAGGAAATATTATCTCAACTAGCAAAAATACCCGGCGTTGCCTGGGTCAGTAATAATTATTAGAAAAAATCGTTACTTGCTTTTGTTTTCTGTTTTAAGTAAAAGAATTTAAAACACATCTTTTTGACGTGATTAAAAATCGAGTTTCTTCCTTACCCATAAAACTAAAATAGCAATCAGTATAAAAACAAATTAGTATTGATTAAGAAACGAAAGCACTATATTTAAGCATATACAAATTTAAAAAACATGAAATTAATCTTCTCATGTTTAAAAAGATTAATCTGTTGATACTTTTTTTTTAACATGGAGTCGAAAACCTTCTCTGTATGGCTAATGAAGTACGAAGTGATTAAAAAAAAGTAGCTGCGCTCGTAATCCCCTTATACTTGCTTTAGTTATTTCGGGAAATTTCAATCATTGTGGCTCTTGGTGCGATTTTACCGAATTTGCGAAAGTCGTTTCGAGGTACCTTCGATGATGCTCCCCCATTCTTTCCTTACTTTGTAAAACGATATGATATTAATTTTCGTTACAGAGATATCGTCGCCAGATGCTGAGATATTTTTGGTCACCATAAAATGGCGCTAAACAGTTTCATCCCAAATGTTACCAAAATAAGTAATAAAATTTGGTGATTGTTTGAAATTGTGCAAAAAGGAAAATTAATGAAAGTTTTTGTGCTGTTTATGGATTTGCCTAATTTAGTTGCTGGATTATTTAACACAGTAAAAAAAGTCTTTTGAAAATTCTTTGATTGGCGATATTTTCTTTACATGGTGAAAGCTGAGAAACATTATGACGTAGTCTTCGGCTTCAAAAACAGCAACGTTGAAAAAACTGCCAAATGCATCAGCTACGGAAATCTTTCTGCAAAAATTTTGGCGATCTGCTGGTTGTTTGAATAATGAGTAAGTGTTCAATTAGCATAAATAATAATAAAAACCATTAATTACTTTAAAGTTCCGTTTAAATGGAAAATCATCAGCCAAATCATGTATTATTTGCCAATCTTGTGCAAAAATCTTACTTTAAGATTTGACTTGAGAAAAGCCTTGAACAATCACGAAAAGCAAAGAAAGTCAACAATACAACAATTGTCGCTATCGACAGGGAGTTGAGATGATACACTAAATACTGTATTGAGTTGAGGAAAGCCTTCGAACATGGATCTAAAAAGCTCATAACTCGTTTTTTATTCTACTTAGAAATTTCGAACAGGTGTCATCTTCAGCAGAAAAATCAGAGCTTTCGATGGACATATAATGTAAATATGTGCAAGTATTTTTTCATCCCAATGTTAGAGAATTTATACAAAAATTGTGTTTTATTGCCCCCCTAAGGGGGTTTTGCCCCCCATAACGGGACGAAAACTACCCTATGTGTTATTCTGATGCATAAACTATATTATTGTAAAGTTTCATCAAAATCCGTTCAGTAGTTTTTGCGTGAAAGAGTAACAAACATCCATACATCCATCCATACATCCATACATCCATCCATACAGACAAACTTTCGCATATATAATATTAGTAAGATGATTTAAAATTTTTAACTGTTGCCATCTTATGTTTGTTAACAAATAAAATATTTGTAATTAATTCAAGCAAGGCTTTTGAAATAACTTTCAATTTTCGCTCTTTGCTTTGCTTTTGCAATAATTCAGACATTGGGATGGTCGTCAAGTTTTTGCATGTGTAATTTTGTTTTTGTTGGGAATATTGCTTCCTCGTCAAGCATGGGGAGGGATCAGAAAAAAAAAAAGAAAAATATAGAAGAAAGTTTCGTGATGGCCACAACATACTAGGTTTTTTTTTGAAATGACGAGCCTGTCAGGTGATTGTACACTCTAAACAGCCTTCATTAAAAAAAAAAAAAATCAAAACTATGACTTTTTAGTAATTAAAAAAAAAAAACGTTTAATACAAAAAAATGTTCATACGGCAAACGGATTAAGGAGAAAAAAAAACGATAACACTTGTTTAATATAGAAAAGAATTTTCCAAGTAATGTGTTTCATATGATACATGATAGAATTCTGAATAGATTAAAATTTGACAAACTCTTAATAAAACTCTATGTGAAACATAAAGTTAAATAACAATTCTTAATAAAACTATTTAATATATAGAGCTGAATAATTTTCTTGTAAATATACAGGCGTCTCTCGTATTCGTTCCGTGTAGTATCGAAATCGTGTTATACGAGACTTTTTTAAACTTATTAACATATTTTTTACACTAATTAATCATGTACATAGTAAAAATCATGTCAATATGTATCGTGTTGTATCGAAACCGTGTTATACGAGACTTGGAAATAATGTAAATCAAAGCATGTCTATCGTGTTATATCGAAACCAAGTTTCATGAAAAACAAAGTAAAACCTCATTAGAGTTATCAAACATTAACAGAATGTATTAAACAAAAAAGAAATGTCTTCTTTATTAAAGATAACTTTCGTGTTATATCAAAACCATGAAGTATTAAATTGAAGTTTTGTACTGTGTAATATCGAAACCGTGTTGTGCAAGTACCGTGTTATACGAGGAACGAATGTACTACAGTATATTTGTTAAAATCGAACGTCAATTACATTGATTGTATTATAAAATAAAACCTGCTAAGTGTGAAGCATATGCAAAATATAATGCTGTGGTTTTATTTTAATTTAGAAGCAAAATTACCCACTTATAATTGTAATGTGTGTTGTTTAAATGCTTACACTGAAAAACACAATTACAGCATATAACCAAATCCAGAATAAAACATTCTTAAAAATTGGATGGTATGATAAATTGAGGAATGTCTCCACATACTTTTCAGCACTTATTCAACATGGTGCGAATATTTTTAATGCTCTTGCTCAAATGTTCTTGACATTGAAATATGAATATAGCTTAAAATTACTCCTCTGTTAATTTGAAAGGATGATCTTTTTAAAATCCCCACGGAAAATACATGCCTAATGACTATCATGCTAAACTTGTTACCAGCTATATTATTTTTACCATTAACTACTAATATAGTGCTTTTGTAGAAAACAATAAATTAAAGTACAAGAAAAATATTTTTGACCCAAAGAAAGACAATCATTTTCTCTTTTAACTATAGCTTTGAAATTTAATATTTAAATACATAATTGAAAAAACTATATATGTCATTGCTTTGACGGGATTTTTGAAACATATCAATAACATAAAGCATATATACCACTACTATTATACACTTCAGTTTTGCTGATACCTTTTACTTAAAATGCAATGTTGATTTAATGTTCATTTTCTTTTGATTCCCCTCACTAGAATACTTTGCTTAATTTCTACTTTCCTTATACCCCTAATTTCTTACACCATAAAATTACAGATTGTGATCTCCAAGTTTTAATGCCAGCATGCCAAAGAAGTTTTGTAAATGTTTTTCTTTTGACATTTATGAAACTTTTGCACCAGGAAAAACTTTAGAGTACTGAGCTAACTACAGGAATAACTTAGAGAAGCATATTCATTCTTGGTATGATAACAGCAAGAATTTGTTTTAAAATAGAATAATACACAGATTTTTTTTAAGCCGGCTGTGTTACAATTCTAAGCAAAATAATTGTACCAGAAATAAAATATATATGTGACCAAGTAAAAATGTTCAAACTAAACTTTTTATCTCAAGAAAATTAGCCTAAAAAATGTTAGCATTTATAAAGAGAGTTTTAGTCATAAATTAAGTGACAACATCCGTTTATATTAATTCTGTAAATGCTTTTTATTACATCAGACACAAGAATCATATATTTAGACTACACTATATGACTGATGTTGAATGCACTTGAATTTTAACCAGTCGGTTTTAAAGCATTATTGCCAGCAAAATTAGTACTTCACAGCAGACTTTAATAAAGTAACTGCTGTGCAAGTTCTAAATTCAACTAGTGTGCTTTAAGTTTCTATAACCTCACCCATCTTCTCTTTATTCAGGATCAAACAATTGACATCTTGGTAAACTAACATGGAACCCTTCTGAAAAATAGATATATTAATAAACAAAAAATGTATTCATAATTCACAATACAAATTGAACATTCAACTTTGGGCCACATTGAAATAATTATTTTTATACTTATATTCACAGGAAGTTTGTGCATCAGATGAACTTAAAACTGATTTCTGGCTGCAAAGCATAGACCCACCATTTCAAAGATTCTATTGGTTGTTCTTACTCATTGAAAGGTCCAGTTAAAGCATTATTACCAGCAAAATTAAGACTTTGCAGCAGACTTTAATAAAGTAACTGTCATGCAAAGTCTAAATTCAACTAGTGTCGTGCTTTAAGTTTCCATGAAATCATCCATCTTCTCGCTATTCAGGATCAAACAATTGACATCTTGGTAAACTAACATGGAGGAACACTTCTGAAAAATATACAATAAGTGAAAAATGTATTCATAATACAAATAGAACATTAAACTTTGGGCACACTGAAATAAAGCATTTTTATACACATGTCCGCAGGAATTTTGTGCATCAGATGAACTTGAAACTGATGACTGCCCAGTGAAAAACCCACAATCTCAAAGATTTCAATCATTGCTCTAACAATGACTGCTCACTGAAAGGTGAACTTATACTTCAGGTTCTATTGACAAATGTACCAGGTGCCCTACTAATTTAATAGAATAGTGTTTCATGCTTAAATAATTTAGCTCTTAGCAAACTACAAAAATCTTTCATTTGTTGCTAGACAAAGTTTAAGTTCAGTAGAGATTAAAAATCTGGCATATAATTTTAAGTAATGAATTAAACAGCTAAATAGTTTCAATTATGTAAGGATTAGGAAATAAGTATTTTACTCATGATAAACACCTATTTGTTACACATCTATAATGCTGGATAAGAATAATACCTAAAATGCATGAATTTTGACAGTAAATTAAACAGCATACTGATTTCTGACACCAAGAATATGAAAATTAATAAATGTTCATTTTTGGCACACCCGGGAAGGCTAATAGGGAGAATATTCAACAAGAAGAAAAGATATGATGGTTGAAGGGAAGGGGACTTAACAGAAAGAACCTTTACAGAGTTAATTTTTGAAGGAAATATTTTGCCGGGAAATTGAACAGTTAAAGGGCTATTCCACGGAAAACGATAATTTTTTCCTGCACGTGACGCTTCGTATATTTCATAAAAAACAATAATTTAAGAGGATAATGAACAAAATTTTGTTGCTTAAGACATCACAAACGCATGTATGACTTCTTTAGCCAAAACTTTCTTCAAAAATTATTTCTTTTTTATGAATACAGAAACCGTCATGTGCGGGACAAAATGACCATTTCCAATGGAATAGGCATAGATATATTTTTTTTTCAATGATTTAAATAATTATTTCTAAACTTATGAGATATGTTTCCTTTACGTTGGAACCATAGCTTTCAAAAATCTGCAATTTGTTTCATCATTGCTGTATTAATAGAGCAAAAGTATTAGCTTATCCGCAAGCAAGTTACCAGAGGTTGACTTTAGATGTCCCGCACGTGACGCATGTAAATAAATTTTAATTTAAATCACAAAATTGTTTCAGAAGTATCTTTGTATCACATTTAAAGATTAAAAAAATTGCTTAACCCGGTTTCATTAAAATATTAAGAGATATGACGAAATGTTAATGAAATTTAAGCGTATTTTTGTCACACATGTGACGGAGGAATGGCCCTAAATAGTTTCAACTATGCAACAGGAAAAGAAAATAAATGTCAGAATGAAGTCATTTGATGCTCAACTACACAGGAGACAGAAAGAATCCTTACTTAAGATTTGATATCTGAAAGTTAATTTTGGCAGAAAATTAAATTTGCTGCTAAATATTCCTAATTGTTCAAGGAACAAAAATGCTTTACAGTACAATTTTCAATAGCATTCATTAGAAACAAATCTTTGCACGCTAATGGCTAACAGGAGGAATCTGCCCTTAAGAATAGATGACAGGAATAAATTTAATTCTGGCAGTAATTAAATTAATTATACATCAAAATGGTTTTACTAAATGAAGGAAATTAAACAATTTACTCACGATAACAGATTTCTAGTTGATGCAGATCTACGCACGCTAAAGGCTGACGGGAACAATTCTGACAAAAGTCAACACGTCTGAGAAAAATGATTGTTAATTTTGGATAATTAAGCAACTCAGTAGCTTTAATTATACAAGGAAAAGGAAACATCTAAATATTTCAAAGGATAAACGTTTAATGATGTGAATACATGCACGCTTACAGGAAGAATCCTTAAGGACGTCTAAAAGAAATGTACGTTAATTTAGGCGGGAAATTAAAAGAAGCCTAATAGTTTCAATTATTCAAGGGATGGGGGGAGCAAAAATCTCAAGCACACGAGAAACGTTTATTTAATGCACACCTATGCAAGCTAACGTCTAACAACAATTTCCCATATTATATTAGATATCTGAAAGACGTCTAATTATGGCATAAATAAATATCAATTTTGTCCGGATAGAAAGTACAGATGCACAGAATGATAATCTAGGAAAAAACCTAAGGCCTAGCCATAATAAATCTTAATACATGCTTTTAATTTCATGACCGTTGTACTGTCCAACCACAGATTGCATGGAATTTTCAAACGTCCAGATCAACGAATCTATGTGAATAAGGGGGAAAAGTAAACATTTGATGCGCGTATTCCGCTCATTTGAATGAGACTCTGCTTCTGCAAAAGCTGACATCGGTAAAAAATAATAAATTTATCCATTTCCGGCTGTAAAACGGTGTTTGTCATTCCATACAATCCGTGGTCAGACAGTAAGCATAAATAAAGGAACATGCTCTTTTTCAAAATAAAAAAACAAAAAGATACAACTTAATATAGTCACATCCAAGAAAATGTTTCACTTACTTTCATGCATATTTAATTGTAAAAATCTCATCATAATGAATACATTAACACATTACTCATTACTACATTCTTCAAGCCATTTTTTAAACCACGCACGAGGTACAGGAAGAATCCTTGTCGCCAAGTCTGAGAATGATATCATTTAGCGCCAAAATATAGGGTTGCTTCCCGTTTATCTGTCAGGATCGTTCCTGCATTGACCGATTTTCCAAAAAAGTGGCGCGAAACAATTTTCATATTATAGTATATTATACTAGGCAGTATTGCGCGAATAAGATGAGAGACATATACGTTGAGCTTCTCCTTTCCAATAAACATGAAAAAAAGCAAAACATAGAATGCGTTCGACGAACTCAACCGGTCTACTGTTGACTGACCGGTAATAACCGTAGCGTTCTATGATCTCTCGGTTACCGCGTTTTAAGATGTTGATTGGTTGATTGAAGCACGTGATCAGTAGTTGTATCGAAAAAAATAAGTTCACCCTCTTCTCACATTCACATTTCACTACAGAATGGCACATTTATTGGTCAATGGCTGCTAAAAGAGGTAAATCACACCGACCCACTTATATCAGTTCAATGAGACTGTCTAGTTCGATTGAAAACCCTTGACACATTTTAAACATTCATAGAAATAAGCAAAGAATTGCCGTATGAATATGAGGTTTGCGCCTTCTCAATGGTTTGCACCATAATACTTCCCAGGTCTAAGTTTTTTATGACATTGTAAAAAGAAAAAAAGAAAGATAAAAAAGTAATTATAGGTAGTCCCTGTATCGCCACAGTAAGGAAAACAACCGTCATGTGAGGTGTTTAATCATTTTATTAAACAAAAAGCAATACTTTTCACAGTTCATAGATTTTTTTTAATCTTTTTATAAAACAGAAAGCAACATACCTTTCATTGTTTCATTTTCAGAGTTCAATGTGCAAACCGTTTGAGGACATGGGATGATAACTTGAGTTCCGTTTAGATGAGGTACTCTACAGATTGAACTCTATAGAAATGAAAGGTATATTGTTTTCTCTTTAATAAAATGATTAAATACATTTTTTTTTCCTGTGACGACGCAGCGATTGCCTACAGTAATTATTTCTTGCTTTTTCTTTCTTTTTTTCGATGTCAGGAAAACTTCTTAAAGTATTATATAAGGCAAACTGTACACTCATTACTCGTACTACAACTCGTGCTTTTCTATAAATTTTTAAAATGGGTTGAAAACCTTTTTGGGCCTTTTTTTTTTCCTTTACATTAGGCACATTGGAGAAACGAAGGAACGCAATGGCTCTGGAAGTTGCCTCAGCACCTCATAATAAGAAAACCACGTCACTCTCCAAAGAGGACAACGGGAGAGGAAAATTCAGGATGAAAATCGCTTCAATTTATGCTTCTAATACAGAGGTGCCCGCCTAGACTGCACCATTGGAATTTGGGGGTGGGGGTTCTGAGGGATATTTTTTCCTATTCTTTGGGTGTCTCTTGATTTAAGGGTGGTCGTGGTATTGGGGGCACGATAGACACCTCTGTCTCAATTAGTGCCGGCAAAAAAAAATTTACATTTGGTAAGCAATTAAAAACTTTACAAGAAAACTTCTTGTTATGATTTTATTGGCATATACAGCAGAATTTTATTGGCAGAGTACAGCAAAATTCGTCTGTTTTATAGAACTTGAACTTGAAGAGAAGCGAAGAGAGAATTGCAAAAGCGGATCCAAGGAGGGTATCTGGGGAATGTTCTCTTCTCCCCTCAAAAAAAAAAAAAAAAAAAATCCTAAGTAATCCTAAAACTGTTCAGAAAATAAAGTACAGGATTTTATTTTTTTCTGTTTTTTGGAGCTTGACGAAATGCTCCAGAAAAGCGATTAGGCAATAGCGGAAGCGGATCCACGGAGGGGAGCTAGAGAAATGTTCCCCTCCCTTCAAAATCTCATGTGTATCTTTTTAAAAAGTTTTAGAACAGAGAGCAGGAAAATTATATTTTATAGAACTTGAACTTGAAGAAAAGCGCAAGAAAAAGCGAAGAGAGAATTGCAAAAGCGGATCCAAGGAAGGAAACTGGGGAATGTTCTCTTCTCCCCTCAAAAAAAAAAAAAAAAAAATCCCAAGTAATCCTAAAACTGTTCAAAAAATGAAGTACAGGATTTTTTTTTTTTTCTGTTTTTTTAGAGCTTGACGAAAGGCACCAGGAAAAGCGATTAGACAATAGCGGAAGCGGATCCACGGAGGGGAACTGGAGAAATGTTCCCCTCCCCCCCAAAATCTCATGTCTATCATTCTAAAAAGTTTTAGAACAGAGAGCAGGAAAACTCAATTTTATAGAACTTGAACTTGAAGGAAAGCGCAAGAAAAAGCAAAGAGTGAATTGCAAAAGCGGATCCAAGGAGGGGAACTAGAGAATGTTCTCCTCTCCTCTCAAAAAAATATCCCAAGTTATTGTAAAACTGTTCAGAAAACAACGTAAAGGATTTTTTTTTTTTTACTGTTTTTTATAACTTGAAGAAAGGCTTCAGGAAAAGCGATTAGACAATAGCAAAAGCGGATCCACGGAGGGGAACTGGAGGAATGCTCTCCTCCCCCCCCCCCCCAAAAAATCTCATGTGTATCTAAAAACTTTTAAAACAGAGTGCAGGAAAATTCTTCTGTTTTATAGAAATTGAACTTGGAGAAAAGCGCGGTGAAAAGCGAGGAGAGAATTGCAAAAGGAATCCAAAGAGGGGAACTGGGAAATGTCCTTTTCCAAAACACAATATCCCAAGCAAACCAAAAACTGTTCAGAAAACAGGGTAAGGTAAAACCACCAGCAGTTGACACTTTATAGATTAATTTTTTCTGTTTGTTAACATAGCTTGGAGGGAATTCATCCAATGAGAAACCTTTAAAAAGTGATAACTGTACCAACTAGTCCCCTATTACAATGCAACAAAATTAGATTAATAAATCGAATGCACATTTTTTAAATAAAAAAGACATTGGGTTGGAGTTGACAATAAACTAAAACGATAACATCTAATTGTTGACACACTTTGTTTTTAGT